>NC_056749.1:548580747-548843247 GCF_019279795.1 Protopterus annectens
CCCTGAAATTCTTTACCTAATTATTTTCCATATTGTGAGATCCTCTCTGATATCTAGTCTATTCCCTACATCCAATAAGAAAGCACTGATCACCCTTTTTGCAAGAAGCAAATTACTACCCAGCCTCTGACATCCTATTTACTGGCCTAGTTACTGAGAAAATTGTGTGCATGCAGGTATTATTTCCTTACATCTCATGACCTCTTAATCCTCTGCCTGTCCTTCTGTATGGCAGGCACACTACTAAGATTATTTTACTGAGAGTGGTTAATGAACTTCTTATGGCAAGAGGTGTGTGTATGAATTCTGTTTTCTTGCCAGCATTTAATACCATGGACCTTGGGATCTTTATGAGCCACCTGAAATTTCATTGCGGCTTTTTAGGCACTGCACTAGAGTGGTTATCTTCTCATCTACCTGGTCACTTACAGAGGGTAGTGTCTGGAGTTTATTCTTCTGGTAAGTTTAACTGGAGGACAGTCTTTCCAGAGTCCAGTTTTTAGTTCCTTTGCTGGTCATGATCTACATGCTGCACGAAGGGAGATCATTATGAGTGAAGATATTTATCAGCCTTATGGTGAAGGTATTCTTCTATAACTCTCCTTGTCTTATGATCAGATGCCAGATTTTACTGCAATTGAGAACCACCCATGTTCAGTTGCCCTTTGGTTGAGGCTGAATCTTCCTAAGGACAAACCAATGAAGATGGACTAGCTGATTTATGTCACTGTTCCCCCCTCACATCTTGTACTGTTCTTGCCTTAAAAACATATGAGGGCAAAACAATACAATGTGTGTATTGGATCTCAAATTTGTGTGTGACTCTTGGCAACAGGCTGGTGCTAAAGAACCAGATATCAGCTATTGTCAAGAAGGGTTATTTGCATTTGAAGAACATTTCCTATATCTAATATCTCAAATATCCATTGGTCTTGGCAACTGCTTTAAATGGAATATTTATTGTCTGCCTAAGGAGCTGTAAGGCCTATACTTTGGGCTTGGGCTAGTGATGCAGAGCAACTGCAGTGGTTGCAAAATTCTGTAACCAGATTATTGCCTAGTTGTTTTCAAATTAGTCATGAAAGCCTGGTATTATGATCATTTGTGCTGGCTTCCAGTCATTGCCTCATTTGCCTTTAATATCTTAACCCCCACTAACCTTGCTTTTTACATCCCTGCTTACTTTAAATAGTCACTGAGAGCTTTTGTCCCAAAAATGCATCTCATGTCATTGAGGAGGGGATGCTTGCTATTCCTGAGGCCAATTTTGTGATGCCAGGCTTAGTCTTTTATATAAATCTTATCCCAGTCCTGTGGAATTAGATACTGGCCCCTGGCTGCGACAGCAACTCTGTTAACTTTTTCAGGGTTGAATTAAGTTCCATCTTTATATGAAGGGTTATTGAGACCCTCACAGGGACATTTATAACACTTTCAAATGGCTTAACATTTGATTTATCTGTTGTTAGATTGCTTATGTTTTTTTTTTTCTATTTTGTTTTCTCTTGGTGTTTTTTCAATTTGTTTCATTTTGCCTTGCTTGCTAAGCTTGCTTTTTATCTGAGATGCTTATTCTTAATCGTTAAAATACTTTAAATAAATAAATAAATAAATATCATTGATTTATCTAACTTTAATTGACTGAGTTACTGCAAGGAGGGATTGTATATTTTCAGGTGTACCCTAGGTAGTATTCACATGGATCATAAGTTAATTGACTAGTACACAAGAAAATCCTTTACTCCTCTTAGAAAATGTTGTGGAATCTTTTACATTCACCAATTTAGGGATATGAGACTTTGCTTTAAACTTTCATACAAATGATGGTGGGTTTGTTTTGGCAATTTTGAAAATCTAAAATTCCTATACACTATCTGTTCTTCTTTTGATTCTTCTATTGGAATGAAAGAAAGACAGAATTTAAAAACCTTGTTAATAAGATAGCCTCACTTGATGGTGAAGTGACATCTATGGAAAAACTGCAGCATTCATACTATGGATAAAGGTGGGACAAACAACCATCACTCTGAAACTCTGGGACATTGGTGCTATGAAATAGCATAGATATGGAAAATTATTGAAAATTATATTTTTTAAATGACACCATATTCCATGGTATTTGAAATGAGTAATTTATTTGTCTGGGGTCTGGGTCAAGAAGAATTAGTGCATTTTGAAACTTTAAATCTCTGGTTGTATGATTGGTACAACTTAAAACAGCACAATCTGATATTATATTCTGGATTTTGTTCCAGGTTAGTCACTTAATTATGTCTCAAAATGTCTTATCACTTATGCATTGAGAATAACTAGGGTGCTTTGGGACTCATATTTCAGCTGTCACAGTGTTGAAATTTGTAAATTAAAAAATAAATCATTTGAGAAAGTACTTTATTTAAATTGTTTTACATGTGGTTCATGAATACACATTTATAAAAACTCCTAAAGTAAAAAAAAAATGTCTTTATATATACAATGAATTGAGACCTCAACCTCTCACACAGTTGTATTACCTGACATGACTGAGTTATGGATAAAAGTTAAAATGCTGAATAAAGTTTGAGAAGTATCATAAAGATATATCATAGTACCACTTAAGTTTGTGTAGAATTGTATAGTTTTCCATTGCTTCTGCCTACTCTCTTCACTAAGTGATCTATAAAATGTTCTTCTCCTATGCTCATTCTCTCCCAGATGTGATAAACAGTTTACATGTTTTCAGAAAACATTAACGTTTAGCTTTAAAAAAGTGTTCTGGCTTTTACTGTCTTCCCCTTATAGTCAGCATGTCTCCATGGAACCACAAGTACCAAATGAACAGCTCTGCAAACCTTTCAACTTACAGTGAACATTTGTCAACAGAAAACTTTTCATTGCATTCAGTGTCCTTTTATTTACTTGCGTACTCAAAACAAATGTGTTATTAGAGTAAGCCAAAGGCATCAGTTCATTCACCTATGCAAAAGTAAGAGAAAACATATCAATTCTACACATATTATAATCTGTGCACTTTTAAATCCCATCAGCTACATGAACAGCTCAAGATTGCAGCATGTTAACTGAAACATGTTTTTATCCAACCTTTCTTCTCTTTTACATTATAATGCCTACACTTCTTAAACCTATAAAAGAAGAATAAAAGGCACATGTTTAGTATCTTTATCACATAAAGCAATAACTGAATATACTTTACTATAAAACATGCAATTTGTATCATGAAATGTCACATACTGTTAAGAACAAACATTTTTTACTTATGGATACTTTTCTTATTTTTTTCTCCTCTATCTTCCCTCCAGTGTCCTTCCAAATATGTATGACATGAAGTGGGGCATATGCATTTCAGTCCCCCACAAGTTTAACAAAGTTAACAAAAATCCAATCTTTCCACTTTTTCTTGCAATTTGATATTTCACTAATGTGATTGATGTTTTATAGTCTCACATTTATTCACTAATTTCACCGTTGCTAGTCTTCTTCCTTTTTATTTCTATCTCCAAACACTAGACTCTCGTTCAAGTTCAAGGTACTCTGAATTCATTTAGTCAGTTACCGTGTTTTTGCTGTCTCTCAAGCATTTTCCTTTGAGACATTGGAAAATGTTTCACATGCAAAGTCTCTTTATGAACTTTACTGCAAGAAGAATAAGAAGCACAGTTCCTTTCTGTTTGATGGATCACTTTTGCTGGACAAACATTTGTATTTCCTCCTTAACATGTTCTGCATCAAAAATGCCTTTGATCCTCCAGGGGAAAAAAATTCTGAAGACAGCTGGGTACAGCAGTTTGAAACTCAAACCTCCCTCTTGGTATTTCCGGATTGCTGGTATAAATGTTCTTCACTTCTACCTGGTGCACAATCAATAATCATTTGCCACAAATACTCTACTGACTTCAATATTTAATACTTTGTCCTTTTGCCTCAGTTTTCTCAGGATCAATACTTTCTCTTAGCATGATTATATTGTTACTAATACAGGTCTTGGCTGCTTTCTCACAACCAGATTTGCAGATTCATATGGTGTGCTCTTTCAATTAACAAATACTGTTGTGAAATGCCAGTCCAGTTGCTTACTTGTGCTTTCATAAAATGAATACAGTCTGTTCCTTACTAGTTTTTCTGGCACAGAGGAAAATCTCAAGTTTTTCCTGAGTTCTCTGTTGTCTAACTCTACCATTTTTGGAAACAGGTCTTCTTGAGAAATCTCATACTCAGCCAGTCTCTTCTTCAATTCAGCCTCTAATTATTTGCAGTTTTATCAGTTCAACTATATAGTTGTTTAAAGCTTCTACCATTTTTGTTCTTTAAGTTGATATACTCCTTCAATATTTTGTTTACCACAATCAGCATTAAGCACATTTGATTTAACGTTTCCTTTAGATTACTGTAAGCCATTTCTTGCACCAAAGCTAGAGCTTGAACTGCTTTTCTCTTAAAAGCTGCAGATGTCTTTCCAGATAGGGTTTTCTCCTCACTTTTTTTAGTTGATTTTCTTTTAAGCTGTCTAAAATTCTTCTTTGCTGGCATCCAGGCAGTGTATTTACTAGCCAGTAACTGAATTTACTAAAACTTGCAGAGTTTCTGGCCATTATTAGTCAATTTCTTTTTTCACACTGGAAAAGCTGAACTCAAGATGTTGATCAATGTGAAGCCATTTTGGAAGTCAGCCTCATTATTTTTTTTTTACCTGTGATTTACTTGATTTGTTTTGGAATTAATGAATAAAATCTAATTTGTTCAGCCTAATGTAGCAAATGAGGAAGAAAAAGATATTCATCTTTTGCAAAGCTAACCTAATTTTCAGTTTTTTTTTTTTTTTGATCAACTATAGGAAACAGAGGAAAAAAGTACAAGTAGCATATTATTCAGCTATCATTTATATATATTTTTTTCTTTTCAGTTTTGCACACCAGACATTTTTGTATGGGATCTCATGTTTTTTTTTCATTTTCTCAAAGGTTTTTACTGCTTGTATCATGAAAGGATGGAATTTCACTTCTGACTACAGTGTTGCTCTGCTTCAGTTCACTTAAATAAGCATTATTCCCCTTCTTTTAGTAAGAAATAGTTTGTAGATACATGAGTCGTACTGATGAAGTGATGAATAAAATAACAACTTAATAATGACCAGGTGTATTTCAATTCTCTGTCACTCAGAGAACCTGCACAGAAACTCTTTATTTAGAATCATACATCAACAAAATTAGTTGAAGACTGGCTTTCTACACCTTAATTCTTGTATTTCTGATCAGAATTGAAGGGGATTAGGACAAGATGACATTGCTACCTGTTTCTAGTTGGTGGAATATCATGGCACAAATAAAAATGCCTCTGAGAAAATGACATTGTACATATACAGCTTTGAGTACATACACACGAGTGGATGGCCTCTAAGACATCTTGTATAATTTCATTTTCATTCAGTCATGCAACATTATTTTGTAAACACTCCTTTTACAACAATGACCATTCAAGAGAACTATATTTATTTGTGTTGAGGAAAGAAACAAATTACTCAGTGAATTTAAGGGCTAAAACTATAATATACATTGAATATCATATCCTACATAAAAAAAGGTTTCCAACAAAAAGCAAAGGAAAAAATCTCTTTTCCTAGTACTGCCTCAAAAGGGAATACAGGCTTTCAAATAAAGAGCTAGGTAGTCCATATTATCTTTCTGAGCCTATCTGGAAGAGAAATTAATTATATCTGTTTCTTCCAACACCCTGTATACATTCCATCATTTCAGCAGATATGTATATGCTGTTTATGAATCTGTTCTGTGTAGAACTCATGTACAGTTTGCATGATACATTTACTTAACTGTTTTCAAAACCATCTTTGTTTACATCTCTACCATGGACAATATTGGCAAAAACTAAAAATATGTAAGGATTTTCACTGAACTATGAGAAAAAAAAATAATGATTTAACTATCCCTCTGTCTTTTGTCACCCTTGTTGTCTGTTAGGATATGAAGTAACGACAGAAGAACACATTTCAAACAGCACCCTCATTGTACTCTAACTAAAGAATAAACTTTAACTTACCCAACTTTTTGGAGGCATTCCAGTGCCTGCTGTCATGTAATTTAATTAAAAAAGTACCTTCCTGCTACTGTTGGCTAACAGTGAACAAATTCCGTTTTGTTTCTTAACAGAAAAAAAATGAGTAAGGGTTGTCATATGGGTCTTATTTGAGATACTTTCTACAAACTCATCTAGCTTATCCTAGCTTCTTTCAGATTTGTAGCCACCTTAATTTATTGTCTACTAGCTTATAAAAAGGATAGTAGACCAGAAAAGATTACTGAACTATATTAACCCTTTTCAGACTCAGCCAGGGGAGATTTTCAGGTTCCTATCACATAGTCGAACTTGTACAAGTTCAAACCTTATATGGTCAAGACCATAAGTGCGAACTTGTACAAGTTTGAGCATTTCATTGGAAATCTCCATAAGGGGAGGTTTCTATTCTGTCAAATGAGATGCGATTTTGGAGTTGGTATAGTTAAGTAGCGGGTTGGTGTGGGGGATACAGTGGGGCTGGTCCCCCTGCTTACAACAGTTTATTTTGTTTTTCCTTCTTTTTTTTTTTATTCACAGTCGAAGTTTTGTAACTTCGAACGGAATAGTTTGTACATTTCGTGTTCAAAGTTATAAAACTTTGACTATGTGATATAGACCAGAGATTTTCTGGTTAAGTGACCTACTCAGCTTCACATAGTAGGTAAATGGAGGCATATGTAATTGAACTAATTGTAATTTCAGGCTTCACTTTCTTCCTCCAAAAACATAAGTGATGAAGTCCTTATTTTCATTTCTAGTGCATTCCATTAGGCCCCTTTCTTCTGCTACCATGACTTCTTTGACTAGACTTACTGAGTTGTTTCTTGCTTTTTCATTCTCAGCTTTTGCCACCAGATCATCTTTTTTGTTCATTAATTTGCTCCTAATCATAGACACCAAAATGTTTTTCTTCCTGTTTCATTCTCCATAGTTGCAACCTTCCCTCTTTCCTTAGTGTCATATATGGCTACTATTTATAGTATTTATAATCTCTGTCATAAATGTGACCTATTCTTTATTAACTAATTTGAGAGCAAATTAAGCTTTCAACTTTTGCATCATGCCTTAGCCCTTGCTTAATGGGTCTCATTTGAGATACTTTCTACAAACTCATCTATCTTATCCTAAAAATGTGTCTGTTTTCCATTTAAACATATTTCCTCACTTAAAATCCATTACTGCAATTTTATTTGCTACTGTGTTCTTATCATCCAACTTAGAAATGCACTAATACAGTGTTTCAAATAATAAACCAATTTCAGCAAAAAAAAAAATCCATGTAATGACAGTGCACCTATTTTACTATTCTAAAGCAACATAAACAGCATTTAGAAAATGAATTCATGCTAGCCAAACTATGAGCATCCCTGACTAGAAACTAATTTCTACAAATTAAAAATCAGCATCTGACTTTAATACATGTTAAGTTGCAAACAACAGAGAATTACATTTAAAAGAGAACCCTTCCAGACTCACATCAGCAGCAAATGGATAACATACCTCACTGCAGGGAAACAAAAATAGTTTCTGACAAATGGACCTTATTTACATACATTGTTTCTGAAAGAATTGAAGGGTTTATCATTCCTTCTGCCACCAATAATCCTATAAAAGCAGAGCATTTCCTGGGTTAATTGCATTGCTAGCAGGGTGTATATTAATTTCGGAGCAGATTACGAAGATTAATTTTATTTAGTCCATTTCACTTAGGATATGACAACCGGCCAAGACCTCCCTATGAGTTATTACTAGTGCATTACATACCTGCTGTTGTACCTACTTTTTATTAAACTTGGTAAAGAATATTTTAAATTAACAGCAATAACCAAAATAAAGACTCCTATTAGGAAACAACGACAGTAATGCATGTTATATGTTGATTTAGTTCAGTATCGCCCAATGACATAAATAAACAGTTTATGATTATTCAGCTGAAAAGACAATGGATAATATTTAAAGAGATTTGCAGCATGATCGCATTAAGGAGAAATTTACTTATCCCGATGCATTTGCATTAAACTAGGTAATTTGAATTCTTACTGTGTAAATGTCACTTAAAGTCTATGTCGGTTTATTTGGAATTGTATGTAATAAGCCATATTCTTAGTCAGACCATGTACATGTATATTTTAACATGAATGCAAAAAAAATTGAATGTATGCATTTTTTTACAGAGAAACAAAAAGTGAGCATAGACATATCCCCAATACAGAACAGAATACCATGATGGCATGCACTCTGCATCCACTGATACAAACATGAATCTATATAGAGAAACAAATTATGACAGCATATAGTCTGTACACATACACATGCACACAGCAGCCATATTTTTTACTTTTGAATTTGCCCACGGACAAGGCATTCAGACCTGAACATTACAGAAACTCAAAAATCCTTACACAAAGCAAAGTTATATATCTGTATAATAGCTGTTAGCTGACTCATACTAATTTGGTAATCTGTGCATGGATATGGTCATGCCTAGATCCATGATGTTTTACCAAGTAAAATGCATGTGTGTCACACATGTGAGCAAATCATATAGATAATAAGTATCTGTCATTGATGAAGGCTGACTTTCACTGGGAATCAGTTCCAGCACCATTGTAGGAGGCTGGAGAGAGAGAGAGAGAGAGAGAGAGAGAGAGAGAGAGAGAGAGAGAGAGAGAGAGAGAGAGAGAAAGAGTTAATTGTTAGCAGTAAAAAGCAGTAAAAACATTTTGTAAAAACCTATGCATTATTAATTCATCGCTCACATAGAGGGCATGTGTTTCACTGATTTAAGGTTGAGTCACATACTGCACTTAAACACCTTGCCTTGGTTCATTTGCACAAATAGATATCTCTATACATACACACATATATGTATGTATGTGTGTGTGTGTGTATATATGTGTGTGTGTGTGTGTGTGTGTGTGTGTGTGTGTGTGTGTGTGTGTGTGTGTGTGTGTGTGTGTGTGTGTGTGTGTGTGTGTGTGTGTGTGTGTGTGTGTGTGTGTGTGTGTGTGTGTGTGTGTGTATCTACACATCGATAAATTAGATGAATATATACACATAACCAACAGGATAAATTTTTAAATCATCTCCAAAGACACACATTCACACATACACATATACTAAGAAAAAAACAAAAAAGGGGTTTAAGTTTAATTCAAAATTAGTAACATTATATTTGAATATAAACTATATAGTCATTAAATTTAAAGAAGAAAATCAATGCACACTGAAACAAAGTATCCCCAAATACTGAAACAAAGTATCCCCAAATAAGAGTTTGTACTTGCACATATGTAGATATAGGCCAAATAAATATGGTATCTCAACACTGCCTGCAGATTTAATCCCATAGCTCAGACACTGCTGCTTAAAATATAAGGCAGACTGGTAGGCTAAGTCATTGTGATAGCCAAATAAATCATTATGAAACCACATGTTCGGTGATACTCATAGTCGGGGGAATCACATTTTTGTAGTGCTGATCCATGAAGAACAGCCCCATGAGGTTATGCAAATCTCAGACTGTCAGGATGACTGTGGAAATGTGCAGGGCTTTTTGTGAACATGGCCCCTGTTGGAAATATGTAACATGATTAATGCATAAGCAATATGGGATAGCTACTACACTGTTAAGAGGGCTTGCATGTATGCGCATGAGTTTGATTCATAAACATGAACCTATAATAAACTCGTTTGCATACAAAGAGTGCAACTTGCCTTGAAGCTATGCTATTAGGCAGCAGGTTTCAGTCAGAATACAGAGATGCAAGGGGAGCCGAGTTGGTACTTCTTTATACCTGGACATTTTTAGTGGAAGGGTCATATGGGTAAATGTTTCATTTTGATACCTGTGGATACCTGGACATTTTACTGAAGAGGATGATAGGGGAAATATTTCATTTTAGTGCTTGTGAATACCTGGATATAATACTGAAGGGGTCGCTTTAGTTTCATTTCAGTGCTTGTCCATACCTGGATATTTTACTGAAGGGATCACTTTGGGAAATGTTTCTGTTTAGTGCTTGTGCATACTTGGAAATATTACCAACGTGCTCATTTTAGGGAAATGTTTAATTCTGGTGCTTGTACATACTTGGGTATGTTACTGAAGGGGCCACTTTGGAGAATGTTTCATTTTGGTGCTTGTGCATACTGGGGCATGTCACTGAAGGGGTTGCTTCACTTTAGTGCTTGTACATGCTAGGAAGGGGTTATAGGGGAAATAATTCATCTGTGTGTCAGAGAAATGTTTGGGCATACATGGTCAGACTGCTTAAGTGATCGCTGGGCAAAATAATTTAAGGTGTTATTTTAGTGCTTGTGCATACTTGATGCAAACTAATTAAGGGATTACTGGGGAGGATAATAACTTGTGAGTCATGGGTGCTTGTACATACTTGGATTAACAAGTTTGTGGTTCGCAAGTCCAATATTAAAGACTAAGCACGGCATTTAACAATGAATGTATGTACTGCGGGGATGTTGCACTATGAATTGCCAGAAATACCTCATTAGCATTCTATGCTTTACAACATTTCCTATTTGCTTCTCATTATTTTACAGGCCTTGGCAGTAGCATAACTGGCCTCTGTGAATTATAATTTTGCTATGCTCATTTATAAGCATAAGGAATACCCCTACTGCATTTGTGCAAGTAACTATGAATACCATTTAGAACTTAGAATCAATTAAGTCTTTGACAGTTAAAAAAAAAAACTGAGTAAAAAATCCCAGACATAGGAATTGCAAAGCTTCAACACTGACCATGTCAATAAACTTTAACAAATAAGCACCGAAGGTAAATTGATCAGATTGGAAGAATGGTCTTGGACAACATACATTTCAGATAAGACTGGGCACTAGCATGTGGTTGACCCCAAACAAAAAATACTGAACATAAATGTTGGAGGTGGGAGAAAAAATGACCCCAAATAATTACAAATTAACATTAATTTACACCATAGAAGAACATGACTCATGACAGCAAGCAATGACCAAGAATGTGTGAGGTGGGAGAGCGTGAATATGAGAGAAAAGCACTTACTGGATAAGTTAATGGTCTATATATCTATTGGGGATTCTCAAGCATGTTGAGTTGCTGGTATTACAATGGGATTTTTTTTGAGGGCATAATCCCAGTTTAGGGAGTGTAGTACTAAAAGTAAATATGAGTGAGAAAACATATGACAGAAACATTATACAGTGTCTTCTAAGACTATTAAAAAAGCTTCTCCTTAAAACCAGAAGTTTAATTTCCTTTAAAACTAGTCTGGATATTACCAAGTAAAGTAGAAAACATCAGCACAAGTTATGGCAATCTTGCTTCCTGAAGGTTAGTAGGTTATAAGTGTGACAACAGAACCAATAACGTATGAGAAAAAATACTGAACTTTAATTCTGGAGATGAGAGAATGTGAACTTGGGCAACAGACTTGAAGTAATAAGGTGGAAGAATGTGATCTTATTAACAATATGAATTTGGGAAGTAGGAGAGGGTATTAGGATAAGACAGTTTTTTTCATATGGCAAGCCATGTTGTGGTATTTTGCAAGCTGAATATAAATATGTTGGACTTTTAATAAAGTTACAAATTATTAAGAAGATCCAAATTTATAAATAAGTTTAATTTTAATGACTGTTTCACATAATTTTGCTATGGCAAGAGGATTAAAAATGAAATAGGACTCATGATGTTTGTTATTTATAAAATATTGAGGAAAATATTCAGATGACTTATCATAAAGTCTATATCATTACTGATTAAAGACTGTCCCCACAGTGTCACTTAATCAAAAACATTCCCCACAGTGTCACTTAATCCAAAAAGTAATAAGGCAACAGTAGGATTCAGCCAGTCTTCTATTCAAACATACATTTTTTCTTAGCAAAAGAGACATGGGCTTAAGGCTGGGCTGCTAAATCACCAGATTTTCCTAGAAGATAGCACTGGATATATTCTAGCCAGATGAAGAGTATTCCAGTTGGCAACTTTATATAGTTTAGTTAAAAATGTGAGACTTCAAGTTTGATGAAATGTATGAACTTTCAATTACACGTTTCCTGTCTAGGTGAAAAGTATGGAACCATGTAAACCAGAGAGTGTTTTATACTGCCCAAATGATTACTTCTCATTTCCCTAAGTTTTATTGATCCATATCTTACTTCTCACATATGTTTTCTCTCTGAATTTATGAATTATGCATTTCTCCTTCAACTAAGAATGATTTGCTTGATCTCCAAAAATAATAATAATAAGGTTTCAAAGAAGCTTATAGATATAAACAAGGCAAACATGTTCAGGAAAAACATCCATCAGTGAGAAACAGTAAGGGAGAGTATTATAATACATTTTATAGATAATTTGCCCTCTAATGTATGCAACTATCAGATTGAAGATATTAAAGTGAGAGGTGTGGGGTGAAGCAAGCCCCATGGGACACACAAGGACGATTTCCTCTTGCAAACCCCCTTTTTTATTGCTTAATTATGCATTGTATTTACATGAAGGCTATACAAGATTAAGTACATGGTCTCTGCAACTGACATGTAACTTTATGTGCAGTTAGAGATAGCACTTTAGTTTTAAGATCTATAATTTCAAGAAGATGTAATAGTGAGCCTTTATTCCAGTAATTGCATTATTTCCACTTTATAACTATATACATACATATAGGTTTACTATCAAAAGACAGACTAAAGGTTCAGTGAACATCTTCATGTTTACGAGTGTCTGGTGCAGTGAATACTACTGTGAGTTTGCTGATACATGCTTGATGTTCTGATAGAGATCTTGGTACAGTGCAGATTTGAAGATGTATCCTTTTCCTGATTGTAGTGTGATCTCAGAGTTGGAATATATAATTTGCAGGGGTGTGGGAGGTGCAGTGGGGTTTGCCCCCTGCAAAAATGTGAAGCTCAGTGTTGTGCAGTACATTCGTACTGCTGAAACATAAAACTTAAGTTACTGCTGTAAAAGGTGCAGGGAAAACAGTATGTTGAATAATGCTGAATTCAAATACTTGGCTTGACATTCGACATACTGACCTACTTACTCTGTCGTCGTTGTTGTTGTGAGTCACTCATATAAATGGATTATTTTGTGTAATTCACGATTTTGATATACCACACATATATATATATATATATATATATATATGTGTGTGTGTGTGTGTGTGTGTGTGTCTCTCTCTCTCTCTCTCTGTACATATATATATATATATATATATATATATATATATATATATATATATATATATATCTATTATATATAGTTTATTTATTTATTGATTGTCATTTGTTAACCGGGTTGGTCCATTTGAGCCAGGGGCCCATTTTCAGTGGAGACCCGACGAGAAAAGCTTTGGTTACAAGTAGCAATTTTACAAAGAAGAGATACATTTACAATGGTATACTATCAAGAAGTTATACATCAAAAATAAGAAGCACTATTTATACAGTTGTGTTCTAGTTGCAGAATGATAGTACAGTAACTGCAATATATTCCATATGCAAAAATATTAACAGTAACAGCAATAAACTCCATAAGCAAATATATTTACATGAACAAGATGTAGGTATACAGTAGTAAAATCATTAGAAAGAAAAAAGAAAATAAGAATTATGCTTAGAGTAAGGGTGTAGAATTAATAAGAAAGCAGTAGCATATCAGGTTGGTGTTTGACAAGGACAGGACCAGGTCATTTGTAGGTAGTGTTTAAGTTCAAATTTGAATTGGGCTTTATGGGAAATACTTCTTATATTAAGGGGAAGGGCATTCCAGGTATGAGTGACAGACAATTTATATAGGGACTTTCCAATATTTTTTGTTGGTTTGTTGATATCCAGAAGATGTTTGTCAGCTGTGAGAAGTGGATGTTGGGGGTTATAGAGAGATACACTATTAGAGATGGAGAGACAAAAAGTGGATTTATAAAGAACAGAGTGTGCAAAATGTAGTTGTGGAAGGAGGAGTTGTTTCTGGAATCCAGACCATTGTGAAGACTTGAGTGAGGCAGTGGCGAGACTATAGGGTAGATTGGAAGCAAATTAAGCTATTTTGCTATAAGTTTGTTCTAATTTGGAGAGGAGATATGACTGAATGTTAGTAAGGACTGGAGCAGCATACAGAAGACAGGTTAATAGAAGAGACATGGCAAGTAAGGGCTTGGTGGAGGTTGACAGTAGTTTGTGATTATGGTAGAGAAGACCAAGTTTTTGTTGTTGTTTTTTTATACAATGATTGATGTGTTTGTCAAATTTTAGTTCATTATCGATAGTAGCACTAAGTAATTTAGTATAAGCTTCAGATCTGATGATAGTACCGTTGAGTGAGGTAACGGAGAAGGAGGATTTATGATGTGCCAGTGTTTTAGGAAGGAAAAGTAACAGTTTTGTTTTTTTGGATTTAATATTAGTTGATTATCAGTGAGCCAGGTTTCGATGGAGATGAAGGTGTCTTGGGTGAAAGCAAGGAGTTCTGGAATGGTGTGGGTGGTGGTAATAAGGGTTGAGTCATCAGCATATTGTAAGAGTGTAGAGAGGATAGTAGCAAGGTGTAATCTGTCGGTGAAGATATTGAATAAGAGGGGACCCAAAATAGAGTCTTGGGGAACATCAGTACTGACAGTTAGAAATGGGGAGGAGACAGATTGCCAGTGTATAGATTGTAGTCTATTAGATGAGTAACCAGAGTACCAATTTATAGAGGGGGTAGAGATAGAGATCAGAAAGTTTGGAGATCATTTTGGTGTGAGAGACCATATCAAAGGCCTTGGAAAGATCAAGGAATAGTTAGGAAACTAGATGGTTGTTATCATGGGCGTCTGCTACAATTTGGGTGAATGAGGGTAGTGTGGAAGATGTGCTGTGGTGGGGTCTAAATCCATGCTGGGTGGGAGTTTGAAGATTGCTATCCAGCCAGTGTTTAAGTAATTGAGTATGGACACATTTTTCAAAATTTTGGAAAGGAGGGAGACAATCGCAATGGGACGAAAGTTGGATGGGACAGTGGAGTTTCCTCCTTTGTGGAGAGGAATGGTGAAAAAGGATTTCCATATGTCAGGGACAAGGGCTTCAGTAATACAGCAATTTATAAGAATAAAGACAGGGTAGGCAATAGATTTGGCAGAGATTTTAAGCAAGTGGGAAGGTAATTTATTGGCAGAGAATGAACAGCATTTGAGTTTATTCAGTTGGGTTTTGATGAATACAGTGGGAACAGGTTGAAAAGAGAAAGTATTAGTGGAAGAGGACCTGGGAGTTAAGGGCAGAGAAGAGGCACTGGAACTTTGTTGAGTTAGTTTTTTTATCGTTTCTATGAAGTGATTGTTTAATAGAGCAGCAGTCTCTGTGGCAGTATGGAGAGGGAAGTGGTTGGGTATTGGAGGGTTGCTGGGGTGGAGGATTTTATTAATGGGACACCAAAACATTTTTGGTTTTTTGTGTGGGCTACGTTGATTGGAGTTAAAGAATGTTTTTTGTCTTTAATGACTAGTTTTATACACAATTTTGTATGTTCTTTGTAATGTTGGAGTAGGGAAGGAGTCTTATTTTTGATCCAAGTTTTTTCCAGGCAGCATCCCTCTGATGCATAATAGAGCATGTTTGCTTAGTGAGCCAGGGGGCACACTTTGATTTTACCATGATTTTTATGGATGGAGCCATAGAGTTCAGTACATCAAAAATATCTTGTTGAAAGAAGTTACTGCATCATTAAGGGGGAGGATATGAAGGAAGGTCCAATTGATGTTGGACAGTGTAGAGTTGAACTTATCAGGATTGAACTGAGTCAGATTGTGACATTCTCTGTAATGGTGTTTTTTGGCTGAATGTTTGAAATGTCTATGAATATGGATAGGGGAATTGTCACTTAAAAAGTTAGGAAGAATGCCAGGGTATGATAGAAACTAGGATCGTGAGTAAGGATCCAATCTATTCCTCAGTTAATGCTTTCTTGTGGATAATTTGGCTATACTTCAGAAACACAGGGTCTCTAAACATAGCTGATGCCCATAAACACTAAGATGCCTCCACAATATCCCAACTAGCATGTAAACCAAAATTTGAAAAGGTCACTCAGACAAATCATTCAGTAAAAAATGAAACAAAGACCCAGCCAAGCTAAAGTTGTGGTATCTTAAATCTCTTGTAATGGAAGACATGGGGCATATGCAAATAAACCCTTAAGGACATCAAGTGTTTTAGCAATATGCCTAAACTATCCACTTATGCTGTGCTGATGATGTCAGTGAAAGCCCAAAAATGCATGTCCACATCAAGTGGGTCTGACTTTATTGACCTTAAAGTAACCATAAAGACTAGTAAAAAAGTCATGGGCATTCAGAAGCTATATAGCTGAAACACTTGATTTCTTTAAGGGATCATTTGCATTTGTCCTATGGGCCTCCATTACAAGAGATTTAAGGTATCACACTGTGAAAACTTTAGCTTGGCTGGGTTTTTCTTGCAGTTTTTAATGTTAGCCTCAGGGAGAGAGGACACTGTGTCTCACTTCATATCAAACTTTATGAATGAAGAGTCAGTGCATCTAAATACACAGTCATGAATTATGAGGGGGTGTGCTGTAATTTCTATTTTGATTTCAAGGATTAATTTAGCAGATAAGTTATTAACTTGTTTCTTATGAATAGTGCCAATCAATTACAAGTGTGGTGTAGTGTCTTGGGGGTACACATGAAAGAGAATTATAGGAATTTGGGGGTTAAAGAGAGTGATCCATTAGTGTACTTTCTGTTTTTGGCACAGGACTGCTCCATAACCATTTTTTTATTTCTGGATAACTTTATGTAGATATATGCATGTCTCACATTAGGCACTATTAACCCCAAGTAAAAGGAAATTATCAAGTAATTTAGACATTGTCTAAGGAGTCAGAAAGTAAGAAGGTTGGATATGGGAAGTTGTAATGTTTTCTGCACTTTCTCATGTAGGTGAAGAGTAGTATGTAGAAGTAGGGTGCAGAGGTTGGGTTGTTTTGAAAAGTTAATGGGCGATTATATTATTCACCTTTATGTGAATATGTGCAAAATGAGTGGTAACTTGGTATAAATATGAAACATAGGTAGGAACAGTGCTGGCTTGAACCCTAAGATGTTGTTGTTGTTGTTATTATTATTATTATTATTATTATTATTATTATTATTATTATTACAATTATCAGCTAGGCCTTTTCGACTCTGAAGAGCAATACTAAAGACTGGGAGAGAAATTTAAAACTAAGCCAAAAAAGGAGATCAACACCCTGGGTACAGTAAAATGTATCTAGTGAGTTTTAAGCTATGAAAGGGATGGCAACTGAAGCTTAATCTGTCTAGTGGAGGGCCTTCACAATATGGCAAAGCAAAACTCATTAGTATGAGCAAAGGTGATAATATTGGCAAGGCCACCTAATGCCAAATTTATATTAGGGTGGACTAGTCAGGAACCACTGTGTTTAAAGATACATCTGCAGGAGAATGGATTTGGTGGGAAAGAGTCAAAAATTGTCATAGAGCAGTTTACCTGGCAGAAATCAGCATTACAACTTGCCTTGTTCTCATTGTGTGAAATAAAATTGCCATTTCTCAACTCCCTTCATGCAGATGCAGTCAATCCTCTGTGATGAAGGGAGATATTGCCAGCATAGCTATCTATAATTTTGTAAATGATTATATGTCATTTGTGAATATCAACATGATTTATATAAGATGCTTGTGTTACAACTGTATTAGAACTGTATGTCATGTGTACATCAAACGTGTATTGAAAATGTATTTTATAAAGTGTTTGTGTTTGAAATGCATCCACAGTGTGCCATACTGGAAGAAAGTAGAAATGTGCATGCACTATTGTAACTGTCTAAATGTATATATTTTAACAGTGGAAAGAGGAATACAGGAGGTTAACTTCAGTCCAGCAAATGTTATGAAAATAGCTGAAATTAAATTACTTTATAGGCTACACAATAAAATATGGCATCTTTCAGTTTTCAATGCAGTTAGAGACAGAGTCTGTGCTGAGAAGCTTTCTGTATTGTCTTTAAGGTGAGTTAATGAATAGCCTTAAAAGCATGAAGGAATGCAATGGTTTTATGATTTCCAGCATCTGCCAAAGATCTTAGGTCTATGTATTTTCACAGGTAGATGCTAAATACTGCCAGCTTCGAGCAGTGGAGTTTTCACCTGGAAATAGAAAGAAAACAAACAAACTGCTGAATACACATGAATAGTTCCAATGTCGAAAAAAGCAGGACACAGTAGTTCACTCTATCAATTTAATATTGAATAAAGACAGTATACATAAAGCACTTTTCTTCTTGTAGATACAAAGACTTCTTCAGATGTAACAAACTACATTTAAAAGTGTTTTAAATAGACATTATCTAGTCATGTGGTCCCAGTCACCCAATAAGATTACCCATGGGTGAAACTTTTAAAACAAAGTAGCAAGACACTTTACTTTGTGGTGCTTCTGTTGTCTACAAAAGCTCTTTCCACTACAAATTTACTACATAGTACATAACAAATTGGTACTTGGTACTATACTACTTGTACTAACAACAAACATAACAAAAACATATGTAGAAAGTCTATAAAAAATCGTAGTATACCTATGTCCCTATGTGTCCACATATAAAATCTACTTATTTTTTATATGTGTATATATATCTACTCATTACTTTATATACACATAAAAATGGTCTATGAACCTACTGTTTAAAATAAACCTGTATGCAATACATGGTAAAAAACATAACATAATTGCCTAGTGCATTTTTAATCAGTTACTACACTCCTATTGTAAGTACTCATTTACCTTTCTAGAGCCTTGAGTTTAAGCACACTGACAATAGTACACATTTCATTGAATCCTGGATAATTGTATGCATTCATTAAGATCTGCCAATATAAGTCTCTAACCTCCAGCATGAGTGTACTAGGGCCACTTCTTGGGTCATATGGGATTTGGTCTATCACTGTATGGTGCTGCGGTAGCGTTGTCGCAGTAAGACACTGTCCGTTTTGCCTCTCAGCTAGAGCGTCTTCTACGTGGAGATATGCATGAATGGGCATACCTTCATTGAAGGTTGTGTGTCAGGGATGGTAACTCGACACGTAAAAATCAACTACCAATCATTAGTGGACCGGAGTTCCGCTGTGGCGACCCCTACCCGGGAAAAGCCGAAAGACACAAACAAACAAACCGTATAACCATAATTATGTGTGCTATGATCATTTACATGTTTGGCCAGTGCATTGTCCAGCCTACTTTTACTAATGGCATACTGATGTTCGTAGATACGTTCCTTGAACCTACATTCAGTTTTACCAATGTAGTAAGCTGGACAAACTTTGCACCTGGCCAAGTACGATCATCTTAGAATTACAATCAAATCTAGATTTCACATTATATTTGATATTCCTTACTGTAAAACTGGTTGTGGAATCCACTACTTTGCATTGTGAGCACATGCCACATCTATACATGCCCTGATTTCTTGACTCATCGCTCAATTTGTTCTCCAATAAATTCTTTAAATTCGGTCCCTTACAGTACACTATTCTATGTTGAAAACCTACAATTTCACTAAGTGCTGGGTTGTTGTTTATTAAATCCCAGTTCTTTCTTACTGTGTATAAAAACTGTTGATTTCTCCACAAAATTTGGTAATGAAGCTTAAGCGAAAATTGTCATTATTTGTTGTAGTGGGTGAAGCCAATTCCCTCACCTTGTTGTCTAGTTGTGTATTGGGATGATTGTCCTTAAAATGTAGTAAGGGTTTGTATATTCCTCTATCCCTTTTAAGAGTGACTTCATGTGTGAGTTCATCCACTAACTTGGTTGGGTATCCACTGCTCAGAAACATACACTTCAGGAGTTTACATTCTATACTAAAATCAGATGCCTCTGTGATGACCATCTTAGCTGGTCGCACAAACTGGCCTTTGACCACTGCATGCTTTTGATGGAAGGGATGGCTACTATAAAAATGCAAAAAGGAATTGGAATATGTTTCCTTTCTGTATACTGTAGCAGAATAACCTTTTTCCTGTTTTTTCTTCCGACGTACATCAAGGTAAGGTATTTTGTCGTCATCGTAGGAATGCTTGAATTTCAAAAAGTCTGTGGTATTATTAAAGTATGACACCAGGTGGTGGGCTGTAATATGATCAACCTTGACGATGATAAAAATATCATCCAAAAATCTACTAGTTTCACCTGGAAACTAGAGTTAGATGACAAGAAGTGATGTCATTCTGCAAGCAATCCCAGCAGTAGTATTTGAGATATTAATTTGAGAAATATCTTAGTGAGGCAGAGCATTCTGTATTCTGTCATGGACCTGACAACAACTAGAAGATCCATTCTCCACATCTGCCTTGCTCTATTAGTATGTTCTTAGGTAATTGTATAATTCACATAGATACAGTCAAGACTATAGTAAAGCTTAGCTTAGGCATTTTTCTTTGTTTGTTGGAGACTGTCCTGCAATGCTGTTTTAAAATATTCCTGTGGTTTTGACCTCTGATGTCACTGTGAATATACATTTAGTATTGACTTGTTATTTTATTATTTATTATTACATATATTTAAAACGTTCATTGTGGCTGATCTGTGTAGAGATTTTTTTAAAAAAACAGTATTTTTATTTCTTTTTTAAAATACCATTAAACAGAGTGAGTTTCACAATTTTTTTACCACAAAATTAAACAGAGTGAGTTTTACAATAAAGCATTTGGCATTGTGAAAATAGGTAGCATGCAACAGTGTATTTATAACAAGAAACTAACCATTAGATTCTACATGCATATTTGAGATTGCATGAATACACATTTTTTTAAATAGGAGATAACTATGAAAGTTGTTTGTACACATACCTTTGTGCATTATAAAATATAACAACAAAAACTATTTACAATTATTTACAACAATAGTCTCACCATGTATACATATATACAACACTTTAGGTGAAAAGTCTGAGGGGAATTGTTTGTATTATATTTTGCTTTGTTTTATTATGTATTTGTCTATATTTATTTGGGGTTTTAATATTAGTTAGGTGGTACATACTTTTATTTCCTGTTTTTAAAGCATTTCTTTATAACTTAATATTTTTAGTATATTGTTATAAGGAGGTTCCAGTATTTATGCAGATAGGAAAGATTATTTTTGTCCTTTACAACCAATTTGTGCAAAGATATATATTTACTACCATACTCTTGAAGCCACACAAGGATAATTTGGTATTGTCAAGCTAGTTCTGGGTTATATATAACTCGATTAGAGCGAAGATGGTAAGCAATACATGGTTATTCAGTTCTGTGTAGAGATATTTAAGTTTTGAGAGTACTTGCATATTTCTTTGGTGATGCTGTGTTGGCCACTCCTAATAGCCTTGCTCTTGGTCAAACTACCATTTTTATTAATATTAATACCACTCCGTATATTGGGTACCCATAGAAGAACCTTAAAGTAGCTGATAAAGAGTGACTGGTGGCAGTAGAAACTACTTTATAGTCTGGGCAGAAGGAGGCATAGCTGGTAAACCTGTGCCAGCCTTTCCCAGGTGTGTGTGTGTGTGTGTGTGTGTGTGTGTGCATGTGTGCATGTGTGCGTGTGTGTGTGTGTGTGTGTGTGTGTGTGTGTGTGTGTGTGTGTGTGTGTGTGTGTGTGTGTGTGTGTGTGTGTGTGTAAATCAAAACCTCAAAAGGTGTGTGTCTCAGCTACTTGGGCATGAAAACAAAGCACTGGTTAGACAGAGAGGGTGCTGGAGGTCTCAGCTTGGTCGCTCAGCTGAGATCTCAACTCTAGAGCTGTGTCAGTGGGGAGTCTTATTGGGAATCTTGAGGTAGAGTGAGAAACCAGCCCCAGACTGACTGTGGTCTCTGTGTGCTCTTAAGAGAAATTGTACTTGATGCAGAGAACTGCATCTGGAAATACTGTGTGTGTTCTTGTCAATCTTCCAGTGAATGTCTCGCACTGGTGCCAGTGGTGAGGATTGAGGCTATTTGATTACTGATCCAGTGGTGGGTCATCATACCCTCTGCAGATAAAGAATGTAACACAAATGTTTGCTGTATGGCCCTAACCCAGACCTCTTAAAACTTTTATAGTGCAAAGAAAAAACTAAAACAAATGGCAAGTAACAATGCAATGACACTATAATAAAATAAGCAAAAACAGTGCAAGAATGTAAACTATACGCCAAAAAAAAAAAATCAAAAATAGTCACAGAGCAGTCTTACCTGTCAATTCTTAGAAATAAATCTTAGCATGTTGTTTTGAACTTTAACAAAAGTGCAATTTCTCAGCTCCTCTCTCAATATATATAGAGTTATGTTATTGTTTAGGGATGTGGAGGGAATGCTTCCAATAATTCTAAGCTTATGCAGAATGTCTAAATAATAGTTCTGAACAAGAGGTGTTCCAGCAAATGGCTATTCATTGACACGTAATCAACGACCTCACAAAACCACAAACATTCAAAACAGCACTTGTTCGGAACTTGTAAGCACTAAATAACCTACTAATTACTGCAGCACTCAACCTTCCTCATTAAATTAAGGAAAACTGTTTTGGTACTTACTTTCCTCACTTGCTTAGAGAAAAACAGCTCTTGTACTCACTTTCCTCACTTATCTAGAGGAAAATAGTTTTTTTATTCAGGCATGTCCAAGGGTCAGCTCCCAGTGTTCTCTCCAGTCTATCTGATGAATCTGGGCATCTTGGGGCAATGTAGAAATTGCCTCATGTACACAGACAACCCTCTCCTCCTACCACCCAACACTACAACCTGTGAGAGATGCACTTATCTAGCCAAACTGGAGGTAAAGCTCTCTCCAATCAAGACTGAACTTGACAGTCAAGAGGAGAAGGTAAACACTTGCACTACACCACACTCATCACACAGTCTCACTAAATCTACACCACCAAAATCCACACATAGAAACACAAAAACATTTGCGGAGGCTCTCAATAATAATCTGCTTAAGCAACAGAGACCTCCAAAGCAGAAATGCAAGCAACCTCTACCCCCCAACACAACCCAAATGACACATAGCCTACAGACTCAGTGTGCCACTCAACCACAGCCAATAAGGCAAAACAACGTACCCAACACACTAGTCATTGGTGACTCTATAGTCAGGCACACTGATGTCCCACTCACCAGGCTAAACAAGGAGAAGGTTACTGTCAGCTGCCTGTTGGGTGCCAGGATCCGCAACATAACCCAAGCACTCAGGTCACTCCACAACAAGTACAAATATGACTCTGTCATTGTCCATGTTGGTGTGAATGACCTGAGACATACCTCCCTGGACTACATGAAAAGAGACATGGAAGAACTCTCTGATCTTGTAGCCCAGGCAGGTATGACCCCAGCCCTGAGTAGCATTCTGCCATCACCCAGAATGATGCCGCAGTACAAGTACAAAATGATTGACTTCAACAATTGGCTAAGCTTTTGATGCCATTCTAAAGGGATCCAGTATCTGTTTGCCTGGGATGACATGGTCGACAGACCACGATGCTTTGTCAGAGATGGCCTGCACCTGTCACCCCTGGGATTCCGGATACTGGATAAGGTTCTTGCCACCCCTATAGTGCCTTTTTTAGGCAAAGTTCAAATGACAAATTCACCACTGTAACGGGAACAGGCAAGCAAAAACTGAGGGTGATGCTGCTCAATGCTAGAAGTCTAAATCTCAAAATGCACTCACTCGAGGCACTCCTCATTCCCTCCAGTAGAGCTCTTTTGAGTGTGTACCTTTAACTCCTAGTGGGCGTGGCTTCAGCATTTAAAAATTGAAGTTATCACCTTACATTTTTAACAAATACCCATTGACAGAGGTCATATATCAATACAATTGTGTTTGCTATCATGTATGTTTCAAGATGAAAATTTTCCGATACGTTGTATGTAACATGGTTTTGGAATTATTAATGCAAATATGAACAGGCAATATTTGATGCCTAGAGGAGCAGTAGGGTGTAACTGCAGAAATGCCTGGAGACGTCACTCGGCTGTAATGAGTTTTAAAATGGAGAACATCGATATCTGTACATTGACTGAGACCTGGTTCAATGCTCCAGAGAGCACCCCTGGACTACCAGGCTATAACTCATACCACACTTTTCGGCCATGTAACCTGGACCGGAACACCAAAGGCGGAGGTGTGTCCATATTCATTAAGGATATCCATACCTCCAGGCTAGTTGCTCAACATAATGCAGCCAAGTTTATCCAAGTGCAACTAACTCTGGGCAAAACTGCAATCCAAATTGTAGCTTGCTACCGATCACCCACCATGACCCAGGATTCCCACTCCTCTTTTCTTGATGTACTGGAAAATATTAGGGTTCAACCAAACACCTTAATAATGGGCAATTTCGACTACCCCCACCATTAACTGGGAAAACTACTCATGTACCAACTCCTTCGCGCAAAGCTTTCTGGAATTCATAAACTCCAATGCCCTGGATTAACTTATCCACACCCCCACCAATGGAAACAATATCCTAGATCTAGTCATTACCAACATGAGTGACCCGTTGTTCCACACCTGAAGTCAACGCCTCATTGGT
Organism: Protopterus annectens; assembly: GCF_019279795.1. Taxonomy (NCBI): domain Eukaryota; kingdom Metazoa; phylum Chordata; order Ceratodontiformes; family Protopteridae; genus Protopterus; species Protopterus annectens. Next base: position 548,605,402 of record NC_056749.1, read on the forward strand.
CCGATCCGAACATATGCTAATTACCCTAGAAATCCACATCCTGCCCTCACCCCCCATTAAGGAAACCATGGTAAAAAAATTCTCCAAAACCAACTTCATACTTCTTAAGACAAAAGTGGTGAACTTCATGACATCCATGCAGATGGACAATACAGTTACGACTACTGAACCCTACACAATTGCACTTTATAAGCACTTATATGAGTGCATGGATTGTGCTATCCCAAACAGAACCAAGACGCTATCCTCCAAAAAAAGGAAGCCAATCTGGTGGTCCCCTGCCATAAACAAACTGTACAACAGAAGGAAGAAACTGTTGCAAAAGAGATTAAAATCCTATGAGTGGAGGAGCTCCCTGGTCAGCCTCAGTATGAAGCTGCAATCCCTGATAAAATCCTCCAAAGCAAGTTACGAAAACAAAATCACCACTGATTCTAAAGACAACCACAAAGCATTCTATAGCTATGTCAAGAATCTCAATGACAGCACTCAGATCTGCTCTGAGTTACAGCACAATGACACTAAATATACAGACCCAACTGATATTGCCAACATCCTGGCAGATAGGTTCAGTGCTAACTTTACCCACCTCTCACCCCCTAAAGAGCCCATCTCTATACCGGAAGAATGCAAATTTCCTGTAATCATGGCTGCACAGGTAAAAACCACACACTCCAAAGCCAAGAGCACAGCATCCATGGGAGCAGACAACATCCCAGGCTGCGTTCTACACAAACTATAGAACGAACTGGCACCCCACCTAAGTACCATGTTCAATCATAGCCTCACCTCAGGCTTTGTGCCTGCTGAATGGCACACAGCGACGGTTATCCCACTCCACAAGGGGGGAGCCATCACGGACCCCGGGAACTACCGCCCCATTAGCCTGACAAGCCTGGTTTGCAAGGCCATGGAACGTATCATCATGGAACTTATAAACAAAGACATTGGTAGTCTCCAAACTTTGGACCCCACCCAGTTCGGGTTTGTAAAAAGGGAGATCATGTCTCCTAAACCTGATAGACTTCTTTGAAGCAGTCACCAAAGCCGTAGACAAGGGTTAGGTGGTTCACACAGCCTATCTAGATCTTGCCAAGGCTTTCAACACCATCCCCCACTCTGGAATTATAGATAAACTCACTAAACAAGGTATAAATCCCTATGTCACAAGATGGGTTGCCAACTGGCTCACTGACAGAACCCACACTGTGAAAGTAGCAGACTCCAAATCCGACTTCAGACCATTGACAAGTGGAGTACCACAGGGTTCAGTCCTGGGTCCTCTCCTGTTTGGTATCTACTTCTTTGAAGTACAAGCTAACACAGAAGGTCTTTGGCTAATGAAGTTCGCAGATGACTGCAAACTAGGAGCCATAATTGAAACTCCTAACAATGTGGACATCCTACAAAAGGGCCTCACTGAGACAGATGCCTGGTGTAAAAGCCATGGCCTCAAGCTCAATGCCAAAAAGTGGATTGTCATCCCCTTTGGTAAAAACTCTGTACCTGTGAACTACAACATAGGTGGTAGTATATGTAACACCAAAAGTGTGATAAGAGACCTTGTGACACAGGTGGACAGTAGTCTCTCCTTTGATAATCACATTGCCACAGTAGGCAGGAAATCCTTCTATGTGGCACACCTCATCACAAAAGGTTTCTCATCCAGAAAAAAGGAGGTCATTGTTCCCCTCTACTCATCACTCATTAGACCCATTATAGAGTACAACGCCCCTTTTGGTATGTACCTCACAAGACATCTACAACAACTGGAAAGGACACAGAAATACCTCACAAAGAGGATTACTGGCCTCAAACAGATGCCCTATGCAGACCATCTCAAAAAGCTCCTGCTTTATTCTGTCACATATTGCCTACTCAGAGGTGATCGCTGCCTAACATACAAAGCTATGTCAAACCCAGAGCTGTTGGACATGCTTCACTTAAAGAAATCCCAATCCCTCTGAGCTACACGCTCTAGGGACCTAAACCTTGTCACCACAATAAACAGAACATGCTGGAGGGATAGATTCCTGTCTCAGAGACTTCCCATACTCTGGAATAAACTACCTATCTATATGAAACAAAGCTCCTCATTAGCACTCTTCAAGAAAAATCTTGATGATTGGATGGGAAATAGAAAATTCACCCCAGGGATCACCTCTGTGGCTCTGCTCGATAGTGGCACAGGAAAATATTTTTCTTGGGTGGCAAAACCAAGGGTACCTTTTTGGCTGGGCTTGTATAGGCCACAGGGCCAATAGCCTAGTACCTACCTATGAACCTATGGATGATCCTTTCCTTCATGGATATCAGTGATGATTATGGATTACAAAGGGGAACACCTGAAAATCAAAATCCCAGTATCAATGGAACAAATATCTGAGAGTTGGAGTGTAGGTTTCAGTAAGGGTGGTAAAGGGGGAAGAATGATGGATTGGCAGGGGGGGGTTAAAGTGGCAAGCATGTTGGCTACATGATAAGGAAGGATAAATTACATAGAAGTAGAGCGAAAATACTAAGTTTTATGGGGCCTATATTAAATGCTTGAAGAGGCGTTCCATCGAAAGGCTATTCATTGACACGTAATCAGCGACCTCACAAAACCACAAACATTCAAAACGGCAATTTCTTTCCCTGGGAAAGAAATTGCTTGCACTAAAAACACATACAATTTCGAACTATTGTTTACTATTGTTTGTGCGAATGACATTCTATCAGCTGCAATGTGCCAAAAAACAGAATGTCGAATGCACAAACAGTTTTGCACCAGATAGTTGGCTACACTTATGCAAATGCACAACTGCATTCGCATAAGTGTAAATGGACTATCTGCACAGAGATTGCAGCACAGTGGGGAGTGGAAATTCATCCACATCCCCACTGAAGTGCGATCTCAGAGTTAGAATATATAAGTAGCGGGTGTGGGGGCTGCAGGGGGGCTTGCCCGCCTGCAAAAACGTGATAGCTGTATAGGAGTTTGATTTACATCAGCTCCTATATGGCTATCATGTGGTGGTTTTGACAATAATGTCGAGTCAAATGCATCGAGCATTTCGTTCGACATTGTGAATGTTAGGTTTTTTACTTTTGGTATTACCATTCGTTTATTTGAATGGAAAATGTTTTTCTGTTCGAATAAACAATAGTAAACCATTTCAAACATAAAGTGTGGGGCTTTGCCCCCCACCACCCAATGTGGGGGTCTGTGCCCCTCACACTCCAGTGATCGGACTACAGTGGGATAAAGGGCAATGTCACAGATCAGGCCAAGTGATTTTTTTTCCCTGGGAAAAAAAATCTCTGACTTGAGCCTTCACTCTATTTGGATTTCATTCTATATGTGTCGGCAAAATAGCATTCGTTGTAATGCCATTTCACTGATCTAATATAGACTCAGATTTATGGACTGCATAATACATTTGTAAGGACTGGAAGAAGTGGTACAAGAAAATAAAGGTTATGAGTAAGCAAATAGAAAAAGATGTGTATTTGGAGGATAACTAATATAAGATGTGCAATGGCTGGGAGTATGGATAAGATTGTGAGTTATTGGTAGAATGGAATGAGTAAGAAGTGATAACAGAGCAGCACACCATGCAGGGCTAGAATGTAGTTTGTAAGTAGGAGGGCAGACAAGAAGTGCAAGTAAGAATGGGTGGTAAGGCAAAAACTGACAAAGGCAGCAAGTGATTTATTATTGCAATACGAAATGCTGCAGTGTCTAAGGCCTATGCAGAAAGAGAGAGAGAAAGAGGGTATGTTTTGTATAAGGGACTGAAAATGGGAAAAAGAAAGGCACAGAGAACAGAGATGATTTGAAGGTTGAGGAGAATGCAGACAGCTTAAACAGCTTCAGTAGGGTAAAGGAGACATATGCCTTGTGAGAGAGAGAGAGCAGGAAATTTCTAAGAGTGTATGGAAATTCTAGGCCTGGGAAAGTTAAATAAGCAAGACCGAAAGCATTAGGCACTGAAATGATATTTAGTAAAACCTGAGATAATGCAAAGAAGGGTATGATTGAGGAAGGTCAAGGAAGGCGATGGCAAAACTGCAGGAAATCTGGAGTAAAGAGAGTAAGGTGTGATTGAGGGATCATATTTAGGAGTAGATTTTACAGATATCTAAAAATTAAAGAAGGCGGGCCCAGTTTATGACCCCCATATGAGATTGGTACACAGGTGGTACAAGACACTTAAAAGGATGAGCAAGGAAGGGTGGTAGAATGAAGCAAAATGAAAGGGAATTTTTAAAGTCTGCCAACTCATTACATTTCCCAAAACTACATTCCCAATTATCTCTTTCTTTTCCGTCATAGCTCCAACAATTACAATCTACCCAAATACAAATTCTTTGGAGTCTGCTTGGGGTATAAAAATAAAAAATACCTAATAACAATAAAATGGTAACATCAGAGTTAGGCGGTGACCAGGTATAACAAACTTTTAAAAATAATAAATTTACTTGATTACTTTCATCCAAAAAGTAGGGCTTCATCAAAATAAAAACTTCCATCACATCACTTCCTTATATAGTTTAATATGGATCTAATTAAAAAATGAAAGCATTTAAATCAGCTATCTATCCTAATAAGATATTAAAGTACCATACGTATTACATTCAGAAACTTTTTACAAATATTTAAAAATATATGTGTGCATATTTAAATATATATATAGATATATATATATATATATATATATATATATATAGTGAAGGCTGGCTGGCACCTCGGGTAAAATCCATTGCCAATCATTAGCGGACCAGAGTTCTGCTGTGTAACTGGGAAAAAAGAAGAAGAACAAACATATATATATATATATATATATATATATATATATATATATATATATATATATATATATATATACATATATATATATATATATACATATATATATATATATATATATACATACATATATATACATATATATATATATATATATACATATATATATATATATATATATATATATATATATATATATATATACATTTTATATATATAGATAGATAGATATACACACACACACACACACACACACACACACACACACACACACACACACAAAAACTATAATTATCCCAAATCTTATGTTATGGATAAACTCCCTAACACCAAACATTTTATTATATAAACAAAAATCTACAGTTTCAAAGCAATTAACTTAAGTAAAGATTGAATAGCCAGAAATTCATTTAATCCAGGAACATTGTGAGCATTTAACCTCAGCTGCCAAAGGAGTTCGCTATGTTCTAGTCTGATTTCCCATTCTCCTCCCCTTGGGTTTGATCTAACTTTTTTCTAATATCTGAAAAATAAACTTATCAAACTGTGTACAACATAAAGAATGTTTAAATAGTCGTTATTGCCATTCTTATTTTTTTATATCATACAGATGCTCATATATTCTTATACGTAAATGTATTTTTGTTTTGCCCACATAAAAGGCTGGGCACGTCAAGCACCTAGCAAGGTAAGCAACCCCCTTAGTGTAATAATTACCTCCACAGAAATATGCATTGGTTCAACTATTTTCTAAATTACATGTTTGCTCTTCCAGAACATACAGAAGTTATTTAGAATGACCATACTTCGTCATACCTATATTCTTAACATCTACATTCAATACTATATATAAATTGGTTTCAAACACATTTTTAAAATTTTGTGCTGTTATTAAAAATAAATAAAGGCACTGTATCCACAAAATTAACTATCTCTGGGTTAGCCCTTCAAATATTCCAAGTCTTTCTCACAATTTATTCGTCCTCTTTATTACTTTTACTGTATTCCAGGAAAAAAGGCCAGTTAAAATTTATTAGAAGGGGGAACCTTTTTTGGTCTAATTCCATAACTAATTTTGGTAAACCTTTTCCTAAGTGGGGTTTGTACCCCCCCCCCCGATTCAGATGCTACTTGCATACTTTATTCTTATCCAAACCTTCCGGATAATCCCTAGAAATAAACATCTTAGAAAGCATCTCTAGTTCCTTAGCTAAATCATTCAAATCAGAGGTCGTCCTTACCACCCTAATATAGTATCCTTTAACTAAACGTTTCTTCTGAGAAAAAGGGTGGCAACTCAAAAATGTAGATAGGTGTTACTAAAAGTTCATTTTCTGATAATTTTACATTTAAAACAATTATTATTATTATCTTTCTTCCCCACCATGTCACCATCATTTATAATCTGCCTGAGTAAAAAGCCTTTGGATTCTGCATGGGGTATAAAATACCTATGCTAACACTTTCAAGCAAAAAATCCTAAATCTTCTAGATTTTTTTGCATATTTGGGAGACATCCATATATCCTCCCATTATTTCTTTGTGAATTGATTATCCCATCTCTCTTCCCAAGCTTTCTAACCTCATCCAATTGGTTCCTATAGTTATCATGCTATCATTTATCATCAATACTGCGGTGGTGGTGGTGCTGTAGCGTTGTTGCCTCATAGCAAGATGTTGTCCCATTCGATTCTCAGCTAGAGCGTCTTCTGTGTGGAGGCATACGTGAATGGGGTGTGCTTTCGTTGAAGGTTGTGCACCAGGGCTGGTAACCCGGTACGTAAAAATCCACTACCAATCATTAGCGGACCGGAGTTCCTCTGTGGGAAAATCCGAAAGATACAAACAGAAGTTATCATGCAATATTTTATATGCCCTACTTTTTATTTCTTTTTAACAGCAGCTTCTTTTCTAGATGGTATTAAAAACTGTATCAGTGCTTTTCAAACTTTAAGACCACAATAAAACCAGAGAAAAAGACAAGAAAACAATCTTAATATTTAAAGTAACGATAAACTGTTCAAAAATAGTCACATCAGTCATACATGGCAGTTCTCAAAATTTAACCGTTTCTTGTTCTCTTCAACTTAAATAAAATGCTATTTATCATCCCATCTTACAGTTCAGATAAGTTAATCCCTTTGTAGTCAAAGAATACACAACCTCATCTACAATTTTAACAATTTCTAATACTAAAGAAAAAAGGTTTGAGTAAAACAACACTGCAATAAAACAAAAGACCAAAGTACAAAAATACTGCTTACTTAAAAATAAATAAAATAAATAAAGCATAGGCAAACAAAAACAGCACAGGGAAGTCTCACATCTCAACTGGCTTATTTGATACCCAATGTCATTCCCTTTTCTGGCAACCCTCAACACAAGGTTGTGGAAAAATATTCTATTCTCCAAAATCTAGTGCCCCTTCCCTCTCTGTGAGGGAGAAAAAAAAATCTCCAGTCCGGTGTATGTTTATAGGTATGTACTAGGCTAATGACCACCAGTGCCTTTACAAGCCTAACTACAAAATCCAACCCAATTGCATCCCTATTTATCATGGGCATTTATTAGGAGAGGATATGTTTGTTAGGAAGTTTCAAGTTGTTATGGGAAGGGTGTTCATTTTAGGTATTACTGACTTATCGATGGACTAATTAGCCTGTTTGGCAGTTTTTCCAAAAGGCAGTATAATGCATTTCTTGGCATTAAGTTTAGTCCATAATTTTGGCATCAGTCATTTGCCTGTGCTGGAGCAGTCCCAGAACAAAGTCCTGAGGTACCCCACTGGTGACTGGCGTCTTACTGGATGTGGTATCACAAATCTTGACTTCTTGGGTACTGTCTGTGAGCCAACTTGCAAACCAACTAGTTATGTAGGGTTTATGCCCATTTCAGTGAGTTTGTCAACTATACCCTAGTGAAGTTTTGTATTGTATACCTTACCTATGTCCAGGTAGGTGGTATGTACCATTTTCCCTCATCCACTGCCTTGGTGACCTTCTCAAAGAAGTTCACCGGGTTTACTAGGCATGACTTTCTCTTGACAAAACCAAACTGGGTTGGGTCCAGTGTCTGAAGGTTGCCTTTGTCATTGTTAATCATTTCCTTGATAATTAAGTCCATGACTTTGCATATTAGACTAGTCAGACTAATAGGCCTGTAGTTTCTGGGGTCAGTTGATGATCCATGCCTGTGAAGTGGGATAACTGTTGCAGTCCTCCATTCTCTTGGTACAAAGCCTGTTTTGAGGCTATAGTTGAAAGTGACTCAAGTGGTCCTGGTAGGGCATGTTGCAAGTTATTTAGAAGGGATTCTGGGACATTGTCTAGGCCTATTTAGGCTACGTTTTTGGCCTTAGTGAGCATCACCACGATCTGCTTCCTGTTAATAGTTGGGGGGTTTATGTTAGTAGGTATGTCATGGGGGAGGCAGAGGAGGAGGAGTTCAGGGGTGAAGTATGAGCTGAATTTGTCAGTCAGCAAATTTGTTATGTCACTCTGCTCAGTGAGGTTGGCACCACTGACCACCAGTTTGGTACACTGATGTGTGCTGCCTTTGAGGTTTCAAACATAGTTGCACTTAGTTTCCTGCTCAGTTTAATTAGAGAGCTCCTATAATTATGGGAGTCACTCCTTCTGACTTTAGCCATGACTTGTTTCCTTTTGTTATCTACTGCCTATTAAGGCTAGGATTCCACCAGTATGATTTGTTTTTAGAGTTTGTATTGGGCCTGCTTACTTCTAGGAGGTACAGCAGATTCTATACAGTCATTCACATGGGTGATTAGGGTCTCTAAGAAAAATTCTGCATTGGTGGCTGTGAACATGGGGTAAAGAGGGGCATTGCATTTTGACAGTCTATCGCTTAATAGGATGTGTTTTGTTTTGGAATAGTTCCTAACTGTTACAGTGATTGCTAGAGTCACCCAGTTGATTTTTATTTCAAAGGATACAACTTTGTTGCCCAACCTCACCAGTGAAAATAAAAAAAAAACACTGCACCAAATGTCCCAGCCAAATGTGTGTTCACCACAGTTTTAACACTTCTGTTCACCAGTGAGGAAATGACAATGGAAGTACTCGTGTGAGTACCAGGTCTGTTATGTTTCAATCTCTGGTGGGTATGCACACTATCTGGTCAAGGGTATTTGTGTTAATAAAGTTCAGCAATCATTGTGCCTGGAAGTATTAGGCAGTGTTTTTTTACAATTTATTGAGGAATAGTTAAAGTCTCCCATGAATAGGGTATTTGGTTTAATGCTATGTGTTTCCATTAGGTCTAAGTAGGAGCTACGGGATTATAGGGACATAGAAGGTGATCCATAGCTTGCTAGGATATGGTATGGAACTTTCTCTTGATGACTTGCACGTGGATAAATTCCTGTGCATCATCGTGTTTAATCACAGTAGAGTTATGCTTATTTATATAGATTGAGACTCATCCACCTTTTGTCATTGTCTGTGCAGCTAATGCTCTAAATGTGTGGAAGGCACTAAAGCCTTGGACTGCCATAGTACTTTCTGTGAATTTAAACAATGGCTTTAACGACACCAATTTCTGTATTCTCCACAGTGTTGAGAGGTTGTCGGGGGTAGAGCTCCTACCATTGAGCAGTAACACCTTTAGGTTTCTTTGGGTTTTATTTGGTGTGTTGGTAGGTTTGTCACTTTGGCATTGCAAAAAAAAAAATAGCTTTAAGGGGTGGATAAAGTTTTAGGCAATATTCGAGTGCATACCATCCTTTACAAAATAATGTGGTATGTTACCCATGTCCTCCCATGCTGACAAATTTTGAATCTCCCTGGAAACACACCAGAAATTAATCAATTATTGAAGTCAATAATTTTTTGTTTGTACTGTGTCATCATCCTTCATGAAGGTAGGATGCTATTCAGTGCAAGGCACATACCTGCATGAGACACATATCCAGAGAGATCAACAATGTCTCCATTCGTATAGTCCAAGGAAGTATGTTAGTGGTCATTAGCACCCTCATGGACTATGACAAAATCATCCTGGTACCTGTAGTAGTGAACTAACTGTTTTATTAATTTGGTGAACCTTGGCTTTAGGTAAATAACTAACCATTATCTTCTCATTGTTCAGTCTGGGGAGTGAGGCATCTGTGTGACATGCAATGGAGCTCCCTCTGGCATGAGTCTTGGGTAATGTGTTGGCTTGTCTTATGGGCTTTTCTCTTGAAGTTCCACTGGGTGTAAGTGCATGTGGGGTGTTTGGTGTTGCTTTTTGTAAGTGCTTTAGAGACTGTTGAAGATAGGCATTGGTGTTTATAGGCTTAGGAGATCTTTGATGCTTGGAAAAATTGTGTTTTAGTGACTTAGAATAGGTTGATCTGTTTGTGTGGCGGATGTAGTGTGTGTTTTTGACAACCTTGCTTGTATGTGAGATTTTTGCCTCCTGTGAAGTTTTGCATGTGCATCTATCACCTACTGTGTTTGTTTCTTTAAGGGGTAAATGATTTTCTGTGAACATCAGACACTTGTTACATTATCTCCAGATACCCATATCTAACAAGCTGGCTATGGAGACATTTGAAGATTGCTTATCCATGTTGTCTGGACCTGTATTTGTTTGGTCTACTGTAGGTCATGGACTAGGTTATACAAAGGTCACCTTGGGTGTTCTTTGGGTTTGGCACTAGACTAGGTTAGATTGCATTAGGGTTTGATAGTAGCCTGGATTAATGTGCCAACTAGCTATTCCAAGCTTGTCTCTCTGCAATGGCTTTGTTTTAGCCCCCGAGTTACAGGTTGCAGTTCTGAGGAAAGTTTTATAGATAAAATTTACTTTCTGGGTTTTTGTGTCTGTACAGGGCATTGCTACACTCTTGATGTAATAACACTAAGAAAGACTGCTTCTGAGTATAATGACAAGCCAAAAGAACTTATTTTATTTATTTATTTAACATTTGCTGTCCAGGAAAGTCCAACTAGGACAGAGCCTATTTTCAGCAGAGGCCTGGGGAGAAACGCTTCAGATGCATGTCTTTGGATTTATTTACTTTTGATTACCAGGTAGTGACTGACTGGGCAAGATACCTGTTTTCAACAGAGACCCAGGGAGAAAAGTTCCAAAAAATTACAAAATACAAAAAGTAACAAAGTGAATAAACAAGAAAAGTACCAAGAAAAATATTTACAGAGTAAAAAATGTAATACAGATGAAACAATATATACAGAGTAAAAAATACAATACAGATGAAATACAAGGCAGATACAATACATTGTAAAAAATACAAATAATAAGAAACCATAATGGGTTTGAGCTAAAAATCACTCAATGCTTTATTTTTTGTAGAACAATCAAAGGAAAGAAAATAAAGGCAAGTTTAGGCTGTAAGAGGCGTAGGTAGAGAAGATTAACAAAAAGCGATAGTATACAACTCTACTAGCCTGGAGATGTGCAGGAACACAGCCAGTGTTTAGCAAAATATTCCTTTAGGAGTTGTTAGAATGTATGTGTGTCAGGGGTAGACAGAGTTCCATGATTTGGCAATTTTACAAGAGTATAAGGAGTTCCCATGATACTTACGAGATTTGATTCCATTGAGCATGAGTTTATTGGATGACCTAAGGGACTTAAGTTTGTGTAAGGTGAACGAGAATCAACTTGAACTTAAGCAAACTAACTTGACAAGGTAATGTCAATAACTAGGGACCCTTAGAATGATTTAAGGAAAAAAATAAAGCAGTAACACTCTAAACAGTTAACTGAAGTGCAACACAATAGAATTAATCGCTTTTGTGCCATGGATGGTGCAGGATTAACTCAGGATCAGTTCAGAGTGTGGCGAGGGTGCCAAGCAGATGGGAGCTGTAAGAAAATGAATAGTCAGACAGTTTGTAGTATGGGAGGTTTGCTGGGTGGACACTAAGTATTATGGATATATGTAAAACAATGGGTGGGAAATTACTTAAATGGGTTACCCAACAGACAGTGAAAGAGGGGGTGGAAGGACTTTGGAACTCAGATTACCATAAGAGGTGGAAGCCAGAGATGTGGCCTTTTAAAACCACAGCAAGAGAAGGGTGGGTGCACTATATCTATGGTTAGAATTTCAGAAAATGTAAGCTTAATATCTCAGTTGGAGGTGAGGCAGAATCAAAAGCAGGGAAAAACTGCAGCAAGGTAAACAGAAAGGCACTGGAGTGCAACTTTAAGCTGGCATATTCAACTATAAGAAGTAGTGAAACACAAATCTTGGAGCAGAATTTACAATATTGCCAGTACTGCAATCCTACCACAGATTAAGACAGCAGACTATGCAGAAATGTGCAAGTAATGCTGTAATAAATAACTAAATGAGACTGAAATCTGGTAGTAGATCACTGCCCTGCCACAACTGTGAAAGAAACTATAAGACAGAGGCCCCAGACTGGGTTCAAAATACAAAAAAACACCTTATGAATGAAAAATTGTGCTGTGATGTAATTTATACAGATTTAACTTCAGCATTTGACAGGGTCATACACAAAACACTGATCAATAATTTAGTACAACTAGGTATTTAAGTACTCTTGATAAGATGAATAGCTGTGGCTTACAAATAGGACATGGCAGGTATCATACAGCAACTGGACAGGTGAAATCCTTGGTTACCGGCAGGTATCCCAGTGGGCTCTGTCCTAGGCCCTTACTTATTTAGATTGTATCTTTCAGACCTAACTTTTTCATCTGAGGTGTTCTGCTGTCTATATGCAGATGACCTGAATTTGGGTTAACTGATTACATGCGTTACAGATAAGGCATGTCTGCAAAATAACTTGATTAAATAGCATAAACACACTTAAACATACACATGCACACACTTCTTTCTTTCTTTTAAATGTTTCTTTTAATGTTACACTTACTAAAAAGCAAAAGTGCTACTCAGCGAGGTAAAAAATGGTTCAATAGATCTCACTCTCACTTTCACACACGCACACTCACACACACAAACATTAACACACACATACATAAATACTTCTATTTGTTTTTTTTGTTTTGTTTTTAATTTTCTTTTTCTTAATTTTTACACTCAGCTCTGCTTAGCAAGTATAAAATAGTTTCATTACAATCCGAGTTCCTCTGCAGCATAATATGCTGCCATGAAATGTCAGACTCATTTTTCAGCAGGCATTACCTGTACATTAACATCCTGTTAGAGAACGTTTGTTCTTCATTCAGACTGATAACGCACAGTTCTCCCATTCTCTAAAACAAAATATGATAGACTATTGCAATTGCAAATGTTAATCACCTTATATTTTTGTCTATCTTTATATTCATCTATATCCAAATATATATATATACACACACACACACACACACACACACACACACACACACACACACGCGCACATGAATGTATATTTATATGTGTATGTACATATATATAAAATTGATTCTGCTGATATATTTCTTTGTTAAAGTAAGTGCCCATGAATGCTGAACTCAAAAATATCAAGGAATTTACTCTTTATGCTCTGTGTAAATCTGTTTGAGTTGAGAGAAAAAAATCATAATTTTGGTTGGTAAATATAAATACATCACATCCGTCAATGACTAACAAAGGTGATTTACTTATGACTGCGTTTAGTTTTACCTTTATGCACTCTTTATTAAATATAGAGTGTACAGCCATGATGGCTACAGTAATGTCATATTTAGTTAGTTGTTGGACTATTTTTCCAAGGCTGTTTTGTCGTAAATGTTTCTTTTAAGGATTCTATTTTTACTTTTTTCATACAGAACATATACAGTTGGTTACTATAGTATTAGATCAACACTATCAGTAGAGCAATAAATAGCACACTTACCTTTCATGAGGTTCAGGCCAGTCTAGCTTAGTCTGAATTTGTAAATTCCATCCAATTATCAAGCTCCATTTTAAAGAAAGTTAATTATCACACTGCTTGATATGTAGTGAAAGTCTATTCCAGAGCTAAGGAAGGTGCTGTGCAATGAACCTTTCTTTCCATTTTGTTTTATTTATGGAGAAGATTTAGATCCTTGGTTCTGGTATTTATTGAACTATTTGATTCGTGGATATACAAAAGATCCAGGAACACTGGGTCCCTAGTGGCTTGGAAAGTAAGGCATATGACTATCCTTAGGAGTCTGTGAGACACTGAACAAAAAGACAGTGCTTCCAGTCTTCTCTGGTAGCTCAAGGTTTTTATGTGAAGAATTTTCTTAGTTCATTGGTTCATAGGTTCAAAAGTAGGTACTAGGCTATCGGCCCAAGGGCCTAAGTAAGCCTAGCCAACAAGGTTCCCTGTCTTACACCACCCAAGAAAGTTAATTTCCTGTACCCCTGTCAACCAGAGCCACAGAAGTGATCCCTGGGGTGTATTTCCTTTTTCCCATCCACTCATCAAGATTTTTCTTGAAGAGTGCTAATGAGGAACTTTGCTTGACATAGATGGGTAGCTTGTTCCAGAGTATAGGAAGTCTCTGGGACAGGAATCTCTCCCTTCAGCATGTCCTGTTTATTGGGGTGACAAGGTTTAGGTCCCTAGAGCGTGTAGCTCAGAGGGATTGGGATTTCTTTAGGTGTAGCATGTCCAACAGTTCTGCATTTAACATAGCTTTATATGTTAGGCAGAGATATCCTCAGAGTAGGCGATATGCTACAGAGTAAAGCTGGAGTTTTTTGAGATGGTCAGTGAAGGGCATCTGTTTGGGGCCAGTAATCATCTTTGTGAGGTACTTCTGTGGCCTTTCCAGCTGCTGCAGATGTCTTGTGAGGTACATTCCATAAGGGACTTTGTATTCTATAATGGGTCTAATGAGTGGTGAGTAGAGGGAAACAATAGCCTCTTTTTTCCTGGATGAGAACCCTTTTGTGATGAGGTGTGCCACATAGAAGGATTTCCTGACTACTGTGGAGATGTGATTATCAAAGGAGAGACTACTGTCCACCTGGGTCCCAAGGTCTCTTATTGCACATTCGGCATTATTTAGACTGCCGTTTATGTGGTAGTCCATGGATACAGGGTTTTTACCAAAGGGGATGACAATGCACTTTTTGGCATTGAGCTTGAGGCCATGTTTCTGACACCAGGCATCTTTCTCAGTGAGGCACTTCTGTAGGATGTCCACATCATTTGGGGACTTGACTATGGCTCATAGTTTGCAGTCATTTGTGAACTTCATTAGCCAGAGGCCTTCTGTGTTAGCCTGTACTTCAGAGAAGTAGATACCAAACAGGAGAGGTCCCATGACTGAACCCTGTGGTACTCAACTTGTCACTGGTTTGAAGTCAGATTTGGAATCTGCAACTTTTACAGTGTGGGTTCTGTCAGTGAGCCTGTTGGCAACACATCTTTTGAGGTAGGGATTTATACCTAGTTTAGTGAGTTTAGCTATAATTCCAGAATGGGGGAAGGTGTTGAAAGCCTTGGCGAGGTCAAGATAGGCTGTGTGAACCACCTTACCCTCGTCTATGGCTTTGGTGACTGCCTCAAAGAAGTCGATCAGGTTCAGAAGGCATGCTCTGCCTTTCACAAATCCGAACTGGGTGGGGTCCAGAGTTTGGAGGTTACCAATGTCTTTGTTTATGAGTTTCATGATGATATGTTCCATGACCTTGCAGACCAGGCTCGTCAGGCTAATAGGGCAATAGTTCCCAGGATCAGTGGTGGCTCCCCCTTTGTGGAGTGGGATAACTGTTGCTGTGAGCCATTCAGCGGGCATGAAGCCTGAGATGAGACTATGATTGAACATGGTGCTTAGGTGGGGAGCCAGTTCGTTCTGAAGTTCATGTAAAATGCAGCCTGGGATGTTGTCCAGTCCCATGAATGCTGTGTTTTTGGTTTTAGAGAGTGCAGCTTTTACCTGCATAGATGTGATTACAGGGACTCTGCATTCTTCCTGTATAGATATGGGCCCTTTAGGGGCTTAGAAGGGGGAAAAGTTAGCAATGAATTTATCTGCCAGGATGTAGGCAATATCAGTTGGTTCTGTAATTTTCGTGCCATTGTGCTGAAACTCAGAGCAGCTCTGGATGTTGCCATTGAGATTTTTGACATAGCCATAGAATGCTTTGTGGTTGCCCTTAGAATCAGTGGTGATTTTGTTTTCATCGCTAGCTTTGGAGGATCTTATAAGGGATCTCAGCTTCTTACTGAGGCTGACCAGGGGGCTCCTCCACTCATGGGATTTTACTCTCTTTTGCAACAGTTTCTTCCTTCTGTTGTACAGTTTGTTTATGGCAGGAGACCACCAGATTGGCTTCCTTTTTTTGGAGGATAGCGTCTTGGTTCTGTTTGGGATAGCACAATCCATGCACTCGTGTAAGTGCTTATAGAGTGCATTTGTGTAGGATTCAGCAGTCGTAACTGTATTTTCCATCTGCATGGGTGTTATGAAGTTCACCACTTCTGTCTTAAAAAGCATGAAGTTGGCTTTGGAGGAATTTTTTACTGTGGATTCCTTAATGGTAGGTGGTGGTGGGGTGTGGATATCTAGGATCTAGGATAGCTTATGGTCATATCTGACCAACGAGGAGTTGACTTCAGGTGTGGAACACTGGTCACTCATGATATTGTTGCCCCTGGTGGGGGTGTGGATAAGTTGAGCCAGTGCATTGGAATTTATGAATTCCAGAAAGCATTGAGCAAAAGAGTTGGTACATGAGTAGTTTTCACAGTTAATGGTGGGGTAGTTGAAATCGCCCATTATTAGGGTGTTTGGTTGAACCCTAATATTTTCCAGTATATCAAGAAAAGAGGAGTGGGAATCCTGGGGCATGGTGGTGGATCTGCAGCAAGCTACAATTTGGATTGCAGTTTTGCCCAGAGTTAGTTGCACTTGGATAACCTTGGATTCATTATGCTGTGCAACTAGCCTAGAGGTGTGGATATCCTTAATGAATATGGACATGCCTCCACCTTTGGTGTTCTGGTCGAGGTTAGATGGCCGAAAAGTGTTGTATGAGTTATAGCCTGGTAATGCAGGGGTGCTCTCTACAGCCTTGAACCAGGTCTCAGTCACTGCACAGATATCGATGTTCTCCATTTTAAGGAGTGCCTCGAGTGAGTGCATTTTGAGATTTAGACTTCTAGCATTGAGTAGCATTACCCTCAGTTTTTGCTTGCCTGATCCTGTTATGGTGGTGAATTTGTCATTTGAACCTTGCTTAAAAAAGGTACTATAGGGGCGGCAAAACCCTTAGCCAGTATCCAGAATCCCAGGGGTGATAGGTGCAGGCCATCTCTGGGAAAGCATCTTGGTCTGTCGACCATGTCGTCCCAGGTAGACAGATACTGGATCCCCTTAGAATGACACCAGAAGCTTAGCCAATTGTTGAAGTCAATCATTTTGTCCTTGTACTGCGTTATCATTCTGGGCAATGGCAGGATGCTACTCAGGGCTAGGGTCATACATGCCTGGGCTACAAGATCAGAGAGCTCTTCCATGTCTCTTTTCATGTAGTCCAGCGAGGTAAGTCTCAGGTCATTTACACCAACATGGACAAAGACAGAGTCATATTTGTGCTTGTGGAGTGACCTGAGTGTGTGGGTTGTGTGGTGGATCCTGGCACCCGACAGGCAGCTGACAGTAACCTTGTCCTTATTTAGTCTGGTGAGTGGGACATCAGTGTGCCTGACTATAGAGTCACCTATGACTAGTGTGTTGGGTACATTGTTTTGCCTTATGGGCTGTGGTTTATTGGCACACTGAGTCTGTGGGCTATGTGTCATTTGGGTTGTGTTGGGGGGTGAAGGATGCTTGCATTTCTGCTTTGTAGGTCTCTGTTGCTTGAGCAGATTATTACTGAGAGCCTCTGTGAATGTTTTTGTGTTTCTGTGTGTGGATTTTGGTGGTGTAGGTATCACTAAAGTCATTCTAGGTTGTTTGATGTGTCTAGTCAGTTACATCCCAAATGGGGCATTGTTTTCAAACATGATGTTAATGCTGAATATAATAGGACAATGGCCTTTCTGAATTGGTAAGCTATCTTATCTGCAATACAAACTACAGTGCAGTGATAGTGCACAAGAGGCAGCACACATGCCTTTTGCACTGAAGACCAGAAGGCTGTGTGTTCTATTACTACTCCAGGTGACTAAAATTGCTTTTACTACAGTACAGCATATGTTAGGTTTTGAACGCCTGGATGGGCCATCATGTGGACTTTCACACAAGTGGTTTCTATGAATGCAGATAGTTCTCCAAATGAGGTAAGACAAGATTTGACTACCAAAATGAATTTATTTGATATAAAATTAGTGAAACTGAGGAAAATACAGCTAGAAATAGCATATTTTCAAGAATGCATTCGCCTTAAGATTATTCCTAAAGGTTTAAGGGTTTGGCAGTACCCAACCGGGTTGGCTGAAGCTTCCAGTTTTCACAAGGACATGATTAATTTATTTGATAAACATGGTATAGAGTTGTTATCAACTTTCTGCCACCATTATCAACAGGCAGCACACCAATTGATAACTGAGACTAACAACTTGGACATAGAAATTAAAAATGACATCGATTTTTTAAGATATCAATACGAATACGAGAGAATTTTTGACAGTATTGACCAATACATGTCAAAAATTAACACAACTAAAATCAAAAAAATCAAAAGAGACTTGAAGGAATATGTATTAGGTGTGGCCTACCCTAAACCCCCACTCTCACAGGGGAATTTTTTACTAAATGAAGGTCCCAATAGTGATGAACAGCAGGAACAAGAGCGAACATCTGGTAATAATATTAACCAACAACAAACTTTTCATCAGGTTGAAGGAAATGGCCCAGTAAGACGGAGCGAAAGAATAGCAGCTAACAACAATGCGAATGGTATTAATACTTTAAATGTAGTGAACAACACAAATTGTCAGAGGCGAGCCTCGAACTTTGTTCCAGGAAAAGGGAAAGGCTATACAGGAAAGAACAGAATGAAGAACAAATGACAATAAGTAATGGACCGAGTGTAAGCCCAGTAGAAGAACAAAAGTGTCAGGTGTTGTGTAATGCTACTATGGACTTTAAATTTTTTAATTATTCAGACATTACAATCACGGATGATATGATAGAACTGTTGGCAAAAGGCCGCACTTTTGTTCCTTCAACACATTTGGACATAGCAAGTATACTGATTGATTTAAAACTTTTTAGTCGTAAGTTGAATTTAGTAGCCTTAATGGGCGAACATTCAAATAACAAAAATTACTTCTATGTAGCCAGTGTATATAACCCCCGTTACACCCATTAATAACACTGTTTGAACAAATCTGTGAATTAGATCTACGTAACATGTTAGAAAGACACGGAATACAGAACAGGGGTAAGGGGTGTAAACATAATATCAGTACAACTGACAGAGATAACTTGAGATTTCTCTGCCAGGCACCAGTGCGATTTATGAAACCAGACAAAGAGGGTGGCATAGCTATAATGAACAATTGTGACTATAACAAAAAAATGCTGGAAATTTTTGAGACTCAGACATATTCAGAAGTCTCAAGGAATGAATTGAACATGGCATATAGAAGAAATAGAACTTTTACAGAGGATTTATACATAGAAGCAAAAACTGACAAATCAGTATACAATTATCTGATCCAACCAGCACCTAGCATTCCTATTCTATTTGGCATCCCAAAGGTGCATAAAAGTGTGGACAGCCCCCCCAATGCACCCGATGGTTGACGCGAGACATAGTATAACTTACTCATGTGCAAAAGTAGTGGATAATATTCTAAAGAAATATGTTACTTTGGAACCACAGATCTCAAAAGATCCATGGTCCTTTTTAGAAACAATAAATAAGTGTGCTTTTAACGAAGAACTTTTGTTCCTTACAATCGACGTGAAGGACCTTTATCCATCCATTCCCCATAGTGTAGGCATAGAGTGGGCATCTAATATGATGAGACGACATGGGACGTCAATGCCAGAGATAAATTTAACGGAAGAACTTTTGGATATAGTTTTGTTATACAATTACGTAATGTTTGACAAGAAATATTACCATTAAGAGATTGGTGTAGCAATGGGTTCCCCCTGTGGGGCCAGTTTTGCCAATTTAGTGATGGCAAACTGGGAAAGATTACATGTGTTAACACATCCCACCTTTTACGAACACATTGGTCTTTACACACGATTCTTGGATGACATTTTTATTTTATTTAAGGGTAAAATAGAGGAACTGAAGAGTATGATAGATTTTTTCATCATGAGTGCAAACTTTTTGAAGTTCACTTACACATTTAACAAGGATAAAATAGCATACTTGGATGTTGAGCTTAGTAAGGACTATCAGGCTAAGACATTTGTGACGAAAATCTATCGCAAGGAAACATACTCTAACACATTTTTACAATACTCAAGTTGTCACCCTCCACATCAGAAGAAGTCTGTAGTGAAGGGCCAACTTGTAAGAGCTGCTAGGATGGTTTCCACAGATACAGATTTCGAGGAGGAATGTGACACACTGTATACATTTTTTACCCAGAGAGGTTATCCAGCCTCGTTAATACAAGAAGTTACGAGTGAAGTTCGACATAAAAGGAATAGCGGTATTTATACACCAATTTTGAAGCATAACACACAGCAACAGGGGATGGTGAGAAATATTCAATCTACTTCTAGCCCTTTGTATTTTATTTGTACATATACATTGGACGCTAGTTCAGTAGTAAACATTATTAACAAGAACTGGGCAATTCTAACAGGGGATGGCAGGCTGAGAACTCTTATGCCAGAAAGACCAAAGGTGGTTTATAGAAGGGGTAGTAACCTCAAAGCTATTCTAGAGTCCAACCACATGAAAGTACATCCCAGAGCAGGAATGTATAAATGTAATATGTGCAGACATTGTAAGCACATTGATGAAGGCATAAACTTCCATATTAGAGATAAAATATTTAAAACTAAAGGTAGATTCAATTGCCAAAGCAAACAAGTTATATATCCTGCTAAGTGTAATTCATGTCAAGCATTCTACATAGGAAAAACTGACAGAAAACTTTGTGAAAGAATTTACAAACATTTATACTGTATTAGTAGATCCAAAGTAGAAAACACACTAGCTAGACATGTCAAGGAGTTTGAGGGGCATCATTTTATATTCAGAGTGATCCAACAACTACATAGTGATGGTAGAGGTGGACCTGAATCACTTAGATTGGCGAGAAGTGGCTAATATGGCAATTAAGATTAAATGCATGTCAATATCCAGGAATTAATGAATTCAGTTCCATTATGTGCATTTTACGCCTAAAGAACTTGCTTAGGTAATAAGGTTGTAATTTACATAGGTATAGGTCTGAGCACACTTAGTATATGGACAACGACTTTACAGTAAACATATAACTAGTCTTTTCGTTCCATGACATTTCATCAGTAGTAAGACTATTATTAGAGTACTGTAAGGGGCCACTTGGGAGTAAGTTTACTGTAGTATTCACAACTATCGACAAGGATTGGTTTAGTCACTGTTGTAGCAATCAGTAGCTATAACTTCACTAGTATTTAAGTTCTATTAACTGTGTCACTAGTATTTTAGTAGTATACATGTGTGTACTTTATCTTAGCGCTTTATTTCACTCATGTCTTGCTATATGTTTTGTAGACACACAGTGGTGTCGAATGAGCAAGACATTGAAGTAATGTGGGACACATGGTGTAGTTTGATTTGTATTATAAAGTACAAAACTTTAGGTAATAAATGAAAAAACATATATATATAATTCTTTTGTAAGAAAACTTTTTTATTCAATCTTTTATTAGTTTTTAACACATTAGGTTTTAATACACACAGTTTTTAAATATTATGCAGGTTTTTAACCTTGCAATGACATAGGCATAGTATCAGAAGACAATATGTGAGAGTATTTAATTCCTGACATTCTTACGTTGTTGTGATTACGCTGTTGTTTGCTAGAAAGTGAATGTGTTATACAAAGTTTGGGAGTGACAACACTGTTGGTAGACACAGTTGATACAATGTACATCGAGTATCAGACGTACTGCTGATTTTTTTAAAATCTGGAGTTTTGACATATTACCCGGCTACACATTGTATGATAATATGTTTGAGAGTTTACTACAAATTAGCGTAGTAAAGTAACATTCATTAAATTACAAGTACATGTGTAGAATAGGGAAGCTTGGAGATTTAATGCATTCATAGTTAGAAACTCAAGTGACAATATGTTTTAATTACAATATACCTGTCTACTGAATAATTTATTGACTAGCCGTGTGAGTAGAACCAATGGTTATACCTATTAAAGTCACATGGGAGGGGAGTTTTAAATTTAAATGACACATTGCTTTGATATGCTTTTAACTTGTGCACCTTTTTGTATCTGAAGAAGTTGAGCAACGGTGTCTTGACGAAAAGTGGATTTTAAAGTGAACACTTAATAAAGTTGACAGTTTACAGGCTTTCATTGTATCAGGAGTTGGTTTCAATGAGTTCTACTGGATTCCTTCGCTTCTGTGTGGCTAATATTTGTACTTTAGCAAATTTTCAACTAAATTCTCCTTTATATCATTTATCCAAAACAAAATCATATACAAATTTAAAGAACCAGCATAAACAATTGGGTTTATTAATCCTAAACCTCCATTTTCCTTATTCATATATAAGGCTTTTCTCTTCACTGGATTCAATCTCGAACCACACACAAAAGAAAAAAAATACTTGTATTTCTTTCTCATAGATTATTGTCAATATATAGACACTAGCTAAATATGCAGTCTTTACTAGTATAAATGAATTAATCAAATACCTTTTTTATTAAATTATAGCTTGTATGTTTTCCTAAAACAGCAAAGCTCCTTTACTTCATCTATTCTCCTGTTCTACTGTTCCTCACTTTCATTTTTACCCCTGAATCTTATTCCTAACATAGAGATTTCTTTCATCAGAAAAATGTTCCTCCTATCTTTACTATGCTACCGTCATTTACTTTTTTCTTAAAGTCATGCCTATTATGTTTAAAAATGAATGTACATAGCATATAACTTCTTTCATCCAGACTTTGTTTCTCATAATTTATAAAGCATCATGTGCGTAAGTAAAAATACATGGACTTTTTTATCCTTTCATTAGTAATATATGTAGCATATTTCTACGAATGCAATCATAGTTAATGCAAATAACCCTCACATATGCCATTCTGTATAACTATTTCTTTGCTTAAGCGTCATTCACTAAAATTCTTACTTTACTTTTATAATTTTCTTACTAATATTATACGCTTCCATAATTGTCCACAAAAGTTCATGTTGCACTATATCAAGTGATTTATTTAAAGCTCTTATCACGATCCTGTTTATAATATCATACACAAGTCCCTGACTATTAGTAACAATTCTTGACATCCTTTTTGCTTTAAACTGTAATATACTGTTTTCCATAATATGTTTCATTTTACTTTTCATTATCGTCTGAATTCTTTTCATAAAAAAAATCTTATAATCTGTATATTGGTCAGTGCCCTACGTCTCCAGTTTTCAATTTGTTTTTTACTTTCTTTTTTCCATGCACATTTACTTAAATGATTGTATAGATATTTATACATAAAAACCTTCATTTAGCCAGAAGTTTTTTTATGCCAGTCTGTAAAATTCTTAAAAATGTAGAATCCTATTCTGTCTCTTCTTGAAACCAACTGTAACCTAATTGTCCACGTACCTTATAGATTTCATATAAGGAAATCTTGCTTTCCCATTCTTTATTTTCTTGATCTGTTAATTTTTTAATATGCCATTCTTTTTTTGTACTTTCTTTCAATCTTGAAACATTTTCTTTATATAATTTATTACAATATTCATAATTTGTTCCTGGGACCTTCTTACCTCTTCTTTGTCATCTTTCATTATACTAGTATTATCTTTAATTATATCACTCAAGTTGGGTGATACCTCTTCTCTTTTACGTTGTAAGTAATTTCTTTGCTTAAATAATAATTCTTCAATCTTTTTCATAAATTCTCTGTTCTTTCACAGTATTCTCTATCATTCATTTTCAAATCCTTTAAAGCATCTGTAAACAATGTTGTATAATGTGTGTGCTTTTTCTCCACTTTTCTTACATCTAATTGCCATTAAAAAAAAAAAAATATATATATATATATATATATATATATATATATATATTACTACTAACTTAATCCGACGATTCCCGACTCGACAGAAAACCGACCGACGCCAGATGACCGACAGGTAAGTGTACCGACAGGGTGATTTGCCGACAGCGGAAAGACCGACAAGGGAATGTGCGATCGCGACCCGGTAAGTGTGCGATAGTGATGGAGTTAGGAGCGGTCAGGTAAGTGCTCGAGATTGTGGGATGTCGGGTTAGGCTGTGGGACAGGTGAGTGTGTGTTCGTGTCGGAGGTATGGTTCGGGTAAGGGTAAGTGTGTGCTAGTGAGGGACTGTAGTTTAGGGACGGGTTAAGTGAGTTAGGGTTAGGGTGCAGGTAGGTGATGTGTGCGTTAGTGTCAGAGCTTGGGCTAGGGGTGGGTTAAGTGAGTTAGGGTTAGGGTGCAGGTAGGTGATGTGTGCGTTAGTGTCGGAGCTAGGGCTAGGGGTGGGTGTGGTGTGTGAGTTAGTAGGTGATGGGTGCAGTGTGGCTTGGGCTAGGGTGGGTTAAGTGAGTTAGGGTTAGGGTCCAGGTAGGTGATGTGTGCGTAGTGTCGGAGCTTGGGCTAAGGGTGTGGGTGAGTTAGGGTTAGGGTAGGGGATGCAGTTAGGTGATCGGTGCTTGGGCTTGGGCTGGGTTAAGTGGGTTAGGGTTAGGGTTAGGGTAGTGTAGGTGAAGATAGTGTTGGACCTTAGGGTAGGGGTTGGGTCAGGGCTAGTGTGTATGCTAGTGTCACGGTTTGTACGTTCCGTGTGTCGGTGTAATGGTGTCGGTGTTTTGCTGTCGGGTTTGTGTCGGGTTTGTGTGTTGTCGGTTATTTGGCGGTGAGTTTTGTGTCGGGAATCGCCGTCGGTGTTTAGTAGTAGACCCATATATATATATATATATATATATATATATATATATATATATATATATATTTTTTTTTTTTTTTAAAGCTAGCCACCACTCAGTAAAGTTTTTATAGTGCACTCTAGTGCAAATGTAATCTTTCCACCACTGCTTACTTATTTTCTTTCCACTTTTCTCCCATAATTTCTCATTTGTACTTTTGATTCCTCCAATCTGATATACTCCTTATTTTCCTGTATATCTATCTATATGGCTGAATGATCTGAAAAGCCTGTTACAAGTGTCTCTCTCTCAGCTATAGATAAACATTGTGATACAATAAAATAATCTGTTTCAGTCTTATATATACCTTGACTATATGCTCACAAATTAGTTTCCCAAATCTTTAAACTGCCACATTTTAGAACTTAAACATTTTTGTTAACATCATTGCCTTTCTTCTTCTTCTTTTTTCCTCTTTAATCACAACTAAAATTAATATTACATTCATATTAACAACTACATAATCCAGACTTTTATGGAAAAAAGTATCTATTTCTTTACTTGTAACATATGAATACAATGCTATAATTCTATATACCTGATTATGCCATCTGAGATTTACAATATTCAATATTTTTACTGACTCATACAAAGTGCAACTATGCCAGAGAATAAAATAAAACCAAAAAATACTTCAGGGAGTAAATGCGCCATTGTCAGTAGATAAATGGAAGTAAAAAAAAAAACCAATAAGAATGCAGGCAATAGAACAAATACAGACATGAAGGCCCATAAAAAAGTTTTAATTCAGGTTATTAAACGGGTTAGTGCTTTCACTAATAGTTTCTTCAGACCATAAAAACCTGCTCCATTCAGTCCAAATAAATATAATTACACAACCAATCAAAAAGCAGCCCACATACATTAATAAACTGCTCTTAAAGCAACAAGATATAAAAGTAACTTAAAAACATTTCATAACTGCATCAGCCTACAAACATCAAATTATAGATAAAAATATACATTTGACTTATATATGCATAATAATAATAATAAAGTACACATATACATACAAAATATCAATATGAAAATATAAAACTATGAACTTACATGACTACATAGGAAAAAACATAATTATCTAACCCTAAGCCCTCTGGACTTTAAAATGGGTTTCAGGGAGGCTTTTTCATTTAAGCCTTTACCTCTATCAGCCCTAAGCCTTAAAATCCACCTAAGATCTATATTTTCAGTGCAATTCCTAATATCCCCTTCATGTAGGCTAGGTGTAATAACATATATAACCATAAATCTGAACGTATCTTCATCTCCCTTCTGCATAACATGTTTGGAAAGGGCATTGTTATTTGAACATACCCTAATATTATACAGATGCTCCCTAATCTTATCTTTGAATATTCTGTCCATTTTCCCTATGTAGTACGAACCACACACCATGCAGTAAGCAAGATACACCACATGCTGTGTGTAGCAGTCAGTAGAAACTCTGAACAAAATCTTTGTCCTGTGTCTGGATGGACATACTGGCCACTATTGTCAATACAGCAAAAGGTCCAGAAAGTGGTAGGTAGTTAAGGTCTGTAGTCTAATGAAAACAAATGGCAGGAAGAAAATGATCCACAGACCAACAGGCTATAGATAAATATAATTTAATATACTGAACAAGGATGCTAGCGCTTTCAGGTACAAAACCCTTCTTCAGACATATAATACACAACAACTCACTTGATATTTAAATAAACACACACCAATCACATTCTAAAACCAATAAAAGTCAGTTAAGAATTAGTCTTTTTGGATGTAAGGTCTACGCCTATTCAGAATCGGTCTTAAAGGCACCACACAATTAAGTCCTGGGTGCCTATTAACCCCCAGTTCAATAATCCACCTTGTTTCACAGTATTCTGTGTAGTTGGAAACATCACTCTTCCTATTGTCTACACTGATATGTTGTAGGGCCTCTTACAATCTCAGACAAGCTTACCTGATGGTCATTAAAGCATTGCTACTTAAACACAGAGCAACAGGCACATTCTACATAATAATAAGCATAAATCAACAGTATAAAAATATAACAGAAACCAGAACATTCTGCAAAATCAAGGACAGATGAAAAGCCACTGTAGTACTTGTGTCTACCTTGGATGCATAACTGCTCCTTGCCTTGCTTGGACACATCCAGAGTCACTACATGGGGGAGTGGGGTGCAACAAGTATGTCACAATTTGAAATGTCTCTGGCTGACTGTGATGGCCCTGATACATTTGTCATACCTCTCAACCTCAGAGCAAGAAATCTGGACAAAGCCATACATAGAAGTGGGACAAAGGCCCAAAAATAAGGACAATTTTTAACTATTGCTCTTATAAACTTAGAACGATACTAGAAGACTAGGTCTTGCATTAGTATGAATTTTCTGAAGGGTATAAAATCTGAAACTGAAATGTCTGTCATTATTTTCTAACTTCACTCTTTAATGATTTGCTACTAATTTGCCAAAAAAACACAATTTTATGAAAAATGGACCAAAAATGTGATGCAAAAATATAAAATAACCACACAATACAGCTGGGAACCTATCAAAGAAGGGACACTTTTTAATATTAATACTGCTAACTTGAGCAGCTGACAAAATAAAATAATCTACATGTATTTCTGAAATAAAAGCAATCTATAACTCTGATTATTACACTTATTTATTAATTGTAAACCTTCTATGTTTTCTTCCAAAATTGCAATTTTGCAGAGGGATTATTAGAGGAACAGCAATATTTTGAGCCAAAATTGGGGACAGTTGAGAGGTTTGGATATGTTTAATTCTATAAAGCAATTTATTTGCACTTACCTCTCAACCTGTTAATGAAGGAAATCTGGAAAAAAACAAATATATTGGGGGAACATATAAACAGTACTAAAAATTGCTCTTGTATAAACTCAGTTGATAGAATAACAGGTCTTGTTTAGCATGCCTTTTTCTGAAGGTTATGAAGTCTGAAACTCAATGTCTGTCATTATTTAGTGACTTCATTCCTAAATGTTTTGCCAGAAAACCACAAATTTTATGAGGAACAAACCAAAAATAAGAAGCAAAAAATCTATTCATTCTGCAAAAATCAGGACAGTTGAGAGGTATAGTTCAGCCGGGGTTGTCTTTGAGTTTGCTGCCCTTCCCCACTCACAAAATCATGGTTGAATGGAGCCTCTCCCCCCTGCAGCCATTCCAATGAACCATTATTTGGCTATTTCACCCCATTTACCATAAACACTAATGTGCATACTGCTTTACTTCTGCAATGATTTGGACTTCATTTGAAAGTTTTGTTTTGCATTTTACAGTGCAAACACTAATAGATATCTGCTTAACAAAGCAATGCAGTCTCACAATGAAAACAGACTTAGCATTCAAACTTCTCTGCCCTTGAAACTCACATTCATTGAAACAGCATTAAATACCCACATTCAAAGAAAATACATTTTGCCAGTGGCAAATTAAGATTAACTTTGGGTTTGGAATGTTTTCAAATCACAGGCCCCTTGCACACGAAACATACACATGCTCATTCATATACCTTCTTGATTGTATTAAATGATATTCCTTGTACAATACATTACAGTTTTAGAGGGCTTTTAAAATGTATTCTTTTGAAAATTTTCCAGTAAACAATGAAACAAAATGCATACACCAATAATGACAAAACTGCCCAATTCAGAACATTTCCATCATAAAAGTCTACTCAAACTTCTACAGTCCACCAGTATCAGCACATATGCACAATCTCTGAAGAAGTAAAAGTCATCCAAAATAATTCCACATTAAAGAGATCTGCAACTAATGAAGAGGTTGCTGCTAGCAAACAGCTTTATATTTCATTGTTTCATCTACAAGTAAAGTGCCTGTTGCCCTTGAGGAATAAATTGCCTATCTTACACACAAAAAATGATAAGCTAGTAATATTGCAATAGGGAATGGATGCCAAACTGATAACAGGTTCATAGTTACTAGGCATCTTTGCCAAAAAGGAGTGCAGGATCCACCCCCTTTGTTACACAGTACAGTATCAGCAATGCATCTATCTACTGTAGGAGTAGAACCCACAGCCTTTTGCATCAAAAGCAAGTACACTACCTGTTGTGCTATTAACAATGCAAGCCAATTCAGCATAAGTAGCACTAAACTTTTGCTCCCCTGCAGCTCTCAGCTCCTTGCAAAATCTACTCACTTGGCTGTATCTCTGAACTTTGCAGCACAAAGAAATCTGGAAAAAGCCTAAATTTATTGGGGGGGGAGCTCAAAATCCAGGGACACATTTTAAACATTACTTGTAAAATGTTGGAAAGTTGCTAGAATAAAATAGTGTGTTACCACCATATGTTTCACTGCCAAATCTTGAACCCAGGACCCTGTGCAAAACAGTCAGATCAACATACCACTACACCAAATCAGCTGTTTTATGAAAGAGAGGAAGACTGAAACTTAAGTGGCTACCATTTAGTAAATTCAGTTCTCACCATAGCTGTCAACCTTTTAGCACAAAACATCTAAACAAAGCCAATAATGGGGGAATACAGCCCTCAAACATATTCAGTGAATTTAGTTCTCACCATAGCTCTCAATCTCTTATCAAAAAACACCCAGACAAAGCCAGTAATGGTGGAATACAGCCCCCAAGCATATTCAGTGAATTCAGTTCTCACATATTCAGTGAATTCAGTTCTCACCATAGCTCTCAACCTCATTTCACTGCCAAGTCTTGAAGCCAGGACCCTATGCACTACAGTCACAGCAACATACCACTATGCCAAATTGAAAGATAGGAAGACTGAAACTTAAGTGGCTACCATTTAGTAAATTCAGTTCTCACCATAGCTGTCAACCTCTTAGCACAAAACATCTAAACAAAGCCAATAATGGGGGAATACAGCCCTCAAACATATTCAGTGAATTTAGTTCTCACCGTAGCGCTCAATCTCTTATCAAAAAACACCCGGCCAAAGCCAGTAATGGGGAATACAGCCTCCAAACATATTCAGTAAATTCAGTTCTTACCATAGCTCTCAACCTTAGCACAAAAACCCAGACAAAGCCAAGAATGGGGGAACACAGTTCCAAAAATAGGGACAGATTTCAAATATCCATCTTAAAAACTTAGAAAATTGCTAGAATAAAAGCTTTTGTGTTACCATGTACTTTCTGAAGAATATGAAGTCTGATATTCAAATGCTTGTCATTTTTATTTAACATTTGTTAACCAGGAAAGTCTGACTTGGAACAAAAGCCAATTTTCAGCAGAGGCCTAGGGAGAAATACTCCAGACAGACACGTCTTTGTAAGATGGGAGGACACCAGAGGAAACCCACACAAGCACAGGGAGAACATGCAGACTCCACACAGAAGGCACCCTGGCCACGAATCAAACCAGCAAACCTGTGGCTGTCAGGCAACAATGCTATCACTGCACAACTGACTTTGCAAGGACACAAACACAGGGAGGACATGCAGACCCCACACAGAAGGCACCCCTGCCAAGAATCAAACCAGAGAACCTGTAGTTGTTAGGCAACAATGTTACCACTGCATCAATGCACTACTGACTTTGCAAGGACATAGAAATACAGAAACCACAGATTTTATGATGAACAGAACAACTAAGAGGGAAAAATCTGCAATTTTTTACAAATGGTGGTGGGTAGGAAATTCAGGCTCTTGCCACCTGGGCCCAAAGTAGAGGGTTCAAGCCTGTTCTCTACCCACTACCGTATAGCACTTGGGGCATTTTGCACGCATACACACACACACACACACACACACACACACACACACACACACACACACACACACACACACACACACACACACACCCTCCTTCTAGTATGAGTAAACTGCAACTGCAATAATGAACTTCTCGTCTGTCTCCATTCGCATCTCACCTGCAATAATAAAATTCACAGCAGAGAGTAAACTGCACTAATAAAATCCACAGCAGCAGCCGAGTATCTGCTGTCTCCATTTGTGCCGGAATGCTCAATTCCAGTTTCCCAGCTCTTGTTTGTTCCTTCCTACTTGAATGTTCCAAGACTGCTGACCTTGCAGTCTGATCCCCTCCCAGCCTGTGCGGTTAGCACTGCATAGACTTCTGGGGCATCAGCAGTCTGCTGCCTTCTTCCTGAATCTGGACTGGTAAGGCAACAGTCTGGATTCACTTTCTATGTGCAGGTTAGGAGGATTTGTAGGGCTGTACCATTGTGGTTCACAGCTGGGGGGGGGGGGGGCTGCAGTCCGATAGCATGAGCCGCCACTGCCTACAAGTACATGCATATTAGGATGCCTGCTCTAAAATGGACTTGACATGCACACAGTTGGAAAGTTAATTCCAGAATACTGTGAAAATCAGACTTATTAAACATTTACTTATTTATTCTTAACCAGGACAGTCCAACTGTGAAGCCATGTTTCAGTGAGGTTTTGGGATTTTAGCTTCTGGCCAATCTATAATATTACATTTACCACAAAACTAAACCTTATTGAATATTATGTGGACAATTATTTGATTAGCAACTTCAAGATGGAAGCAGAAAATGTGTGAAATATAGAGCAATCATAACATTCGTATCAGGTAAGGAAGGAAATGGTCCAACAGTGGTATGAGCTGAAAACACATTGTTAAACTACATAAGTTTTATAGAAAAGAAAAGTTGCATTACGTAAATACTAGTTAGAAGGTACATGATTTAAGTTACAACAGACACCTAATTATCTCGTTATATTAAGAATAAATAGCATATACTGAAGTACAAAGATGTAAAGAAACCAGGATTAATTATGCAGCAAAAAGAAAAATGATTTCAGCATGATGTTCAAAGTCTTAAAAGTAACGATTGATTCATTTGTAACATGAAAGGAAGAAAACACTTTTATATGCTTATAAAGGCAATATTTTACATTAAGTTACTCCATGGGATTATATATTCAAATTATTTAAATAATGCTTTATTTCTTTCTTAAAGTGCAACTTCCCCAAAAATATATTTAAGAATGACAGGGTTTTCTAACAGCTACTATAAACCCACAATCACATTTTGTTTTTGACACTGAAATCTGAGCAAGTTTACCACTGGATGAACAAAACTCATGTAGGTTTTTACTACATTTACTACTGCTGATGATGTTGGAGATAGAATGATATTTTTGTAAGCTTAAAAGCATATATGAATAGCCATTTCAGTATATGAAAGATTTAGTGTGAATTCAAGACAGTTCCTTTGTCAAAGGGACAAAAAATGGTGAATTCTATCACAGTGGCCTACAAAAGAATAGCCCATCCTGTTACAAGCTTGTCATATACTTTGTAGTTGAAATGAATCATTTGAAAGTGTGCTGAATGTGAGAGAGAGAAGGAAAATAATTTGCAGGTAATTTTGTGGAGAGGTGATTTTGTCATAAGAATATTGCAGTTCTATAAAGGCATTCTAACTTTTGATTTGTAAAGTTGACTATACTTGCAGTGTGTGAGGCGATCTTTCTTCTTCTTCTTCTTTCGGCTTTTTCCCGGTTAGGGGTCGCCACAGCAGATCACCTGTCCGCTCATGATTGGCAGTGGAATTTTACAGTGTTGAGTTGCCAGCACGGCACCCAACCTTCCACAGAAGGCACACACATGCACACACTCACACGTAGGGCCAATTTAGAGTGTCCAATCCACCTACAGCATGTCTTTGGAATGTGGGAGAAAAGCGGAGCACCAGGAGGAAACCCACACGACCATAGGGAGGACATGCAGACTCCACACAGAAGGCACCCCAGCCGAGGATCGAACCAGAGGACCTCTTGCTGTGAGGCAGCAACGCTAACAACTGCACCACCGTGGCCACCCTGTGTGAGACAATCTTTAATTAGTTTAATTAGTTTTCAATAATGCACCTAAGAAATTTAGTTCTGATAACTTCTTTAACTTGTCAGTTGCCTATGATATTGATGATTAATTATATTAAAGTAGTCTTTGTGTGGAGTCAGCAGAGGAAATGTCATTCATAGGATTATAGGTTCAATGGAGGTCACTAGGCTATTGGCACTAATGCCTCTACAAGCCATATCCTGCAAACGTACAATTTATACACTTGTTCCCTTATCTATCAAGATATATAGTCTATGTTTGTGTGCAAATCTAAG
Source organism: Protopterus annectens (assembly GCF_019279795.1). NCBI lineage: Eukaryota > Metazoa > Chordata > Ceratodontiformes > Protopteridae > Protopterus > Protopterus annectens. The sequence goes on from NC_056749.1 coordinate 548,638,319, forward strand.
ATCAGCACTGGCTGCCCCTGTCTAAGAGGGACATTGCTGAAACCCCCAGTATAAATTTACAGTTTCCCATCCAAATGTTCAGGTTATGCCTAAAAAAGGTAATTAAGGAGCTCTATTTTACATGAATTGGTTTGTTCCATAGAAGTGGCAACTTCTAGGAGACATACCTGCCTGTCCAGCATATCCTGTTAATACTGAAGGCTAGGTTAAAATCCCTAAAGTGAGTGAATCTTGACTCACTGGATTTGTGGATGTGCAGCAGGGTCTAAAACTGCTCTGTAGACCAGCCATAAGTCACCTCTAAGCAGTTTGTATGATATTGAGTAAGGTGATGAGGCCATCATTCTGTCTGCATAGGTCATGTGATGTAGGCCCTGAATTTTCTTGGTGAGAAACCTCTGAGGTGTCTCCAGATGTTGCAGATGTCTAGTGAGGTATTTATGTTAAGGAGCATTGTACTCTAGTATTATTTGTCTGATGACAGCTGAGTACAGAGGAATTATAACCTCTTAGATTTGGACGCTATACTCTTGCTTATGAGATGTGCAATGTAGGAGGCCTTCCTTACTACTATGGACACCTGAAAATTAAGGCTACTATCAACTTGCATTCCTAAATCTCTCACCACTGGGTTTGAACTTAGGGGATTATTATTATTAATGTTGTAATTAGCAGGAGTATCTCCTTTGCCGAGAGGATGACAGTGCATTTTTTTTGTATTTAGTTTAAGCCCATGCCTTTGACACCAGATATTTGTCTATGTAAGTCCATTTTGTAGTATGTTGACATCTTTGGGGGATTCTATGATTGCAACCAGTTTGCAGTCATCAGCAAACTTGGCAAGCCATAGGCCATCTGTTTTTGCCTGAACCTCTGAAAAATTGATACCAAACAGTAGGGGGCCTTGCACAGATCCTTGTGAAACACCACTGATAACAGGTCTGCTAGAAGAGGTGGCATCCCCAATTTTCACTGCATGTGTTCTGTTTATGAGCCAGTTGGCAATCCATCTAGTGACATAAGGGTTAATCCCCAGCTGGGTGAGTTTCACAATGATGCCTGAGTGAGGGATTGTGTCAAAGGCCTTGGCTAGGTTGAGCTAGGCAGTGCAAACTGTTTTGGCTTCATCCAGGGCCTTGGTGGCATTTTTAAAGTCCTCCAGGTTTAGCAGGCAAGATCTGCCTTAACAAAGCCCACTGGGTCTGGTCAACAGTTTGAAGGTCACCTATATCCTTGTTGATAAGGTCCATTATGATTCTCTCCATGGCCTTACAGATAAGGCTGGTTAGGCTTATGGGTCTATAGTTGTCAGGGTTGGTTGAGGGACCCCTTTTGTGCAAGGGAATTACAGTTGTTGTTTCCCACTCAGCTGGGACAAACCCAATACTTAGACTGAGATTGAAGGGCATGCTCAGTGGCTTTGCTAACTGCTGTTTTAGCCCATTTAATAAGCAGAATGGGTTGTCCAGTTCCACAGAGGCTGCGTTTTTGGCCTTGGAGAGTGTGGCTATGACCTACTCTCTGAAGATACTAGACACGGACTAGTGGCAGTTATGATTGGTGGGGACAGGGGGGGTGAAGTTTTTGCCAAACCTGTCTGCTAGCAGGTTTGCAATGTCCTCAGGTTCAGTATAAGTTGTATCATCTACAGCTAGTTCAGTACAAAGCTGGGCATTCCCTTTTAGATTACAGACATAGCTAGAGAATACTTTGTGATTTTCCATAGGTAGGGTTGCTAAATTAGTTTCATAATTAGCTTTACAGGACTGTAGACAATGTCTAATCTGCTTGCTTATGCTTTGCTGGGTCTAGTCCCTCTTGTTTTTTGACAGCAGTTTCTTTCTCTTATTGCATAACCTATTTATGCTGGATGTCCACTAGGATGGCTTATTTTTTGTGAGGATCTTGATTTGAATCATTCTAGTACGGCTGAGTCTATACATTTATATAGGTGTTTATATAGGACATTTGTGTTCATTCTAGTATGGCTAAGTCTATTTGTTTATATAGGTGTTTATACGGGATATTTGTGTATACCACAGTATAGGGGTTATTGCTGTCAGTGTTGGCAGGGAGTCTGAAACTACTGATGCTATCACTCAGTAGGCTATAGCTTGCTTTGGAGAAATGCTCTAACCTTTTTTTTCTCATGAGGGTGGGTCAGGTACAATTGTTACTTCAAACAAAACTCATTTATGATCTTTCTTTACCATGGAGGACCCTACACATGGGGTGGTGCAGCAATCCCCCATGTTCGTGAGCACTATGTCAAGGATGTTAGAGCCCATTATGGGGGTGCTACCTATCTGCTCCAGATAATTTGTTTTAACAAAGTCCAGGAGCCTTTGGGTGAGTGCATTTTTGCTCATATATGTTACTCAATCGATGGAAGGATATTTAAAGTCACTCATGACCAGGGTATTTGGCTATGCTGTGAATGACTCAAGAAAATCAAGGTAAGCTGTGTGGTTTTTGTGGTTCATGGTGGGGACCTATAGCTAACAATGACATGGAGGTGGATCTTTCCTACAGTTAGCTGAACTTGGAGTAACTCTAGGGATAAAAGAGAAAAAATCCAGCACCCCAAGTAGGTGTAGCAATTATATTATTTATTATGAACCAGACTGGTTTCAGCAGTCAGCTTTCCTCAGGGGTTTAGTCATGATGATACACTTGACCTTATTCATAGGTAATGCAAAAATAAAACATCATTACCATCATTATCTGTAATAAAACTAACCTAAAACATATGAATAAAATAAGACAGTGAAGTAAGATAATAATAAATAATCAAAGTCATTTAGTTTTACATACCAAAAAAACAAAAAAAAAGAATGAAACATTATTTTATAAGTAATAATAATAATAATAATAATAATATAATAATATATGACAAAAATTAATTAAAAGATGTAAAACAATAAACACATTTATTGTTGATTAATAATAACAGAAGGTCATTGAAGTTTGTCATTGAGACCCGTGGAAATTTTGACTATCCTTTGGTCTAACAGTTTTTCCAGTTGGTTTTCTCCATCCAATTACCAACAATCTTGTTACAATACATATAAAGGAATATAATGGCAGTTAAGCAGTTTTATGTATGTTTATATAGAGCATTGGTAGGCTCCATATTCTAGCATTTTTCTATAATGTTCTGATGTTCTGACTGGATGAAACTCTGAATGAGTCAAATATAAAATAAATTACATGTGGCTATAAAAATCAAAATAAATAAATCACCGTGCAAAATGCATGGTTGGCTTTATTTTTTGTTGATTCCTGTATTTCTATTCTGGTAATTCTTTATTTGGTAATATATATAGCATAGGAGAGCAATTGACACAACAATAACAATGCCAATTAATCTGTCTCCAATAGGTCATTTGAGTCATGGAAACATCCAGAGGTGTAAATCTTTGAAAAATGTGATCCTAAAGTCTACCCCTTACCTTTCATAGAGACATCCATCATCTATCATCCTTGGCCAAGTGTGTGTTGGCTGTCAATATATTCCAATGATTACTAATTATGGCCTGTAATTGATAAGTATTTCTGGTAAAAGTTGTTTTTGGTATGTATGCTAGTTTAAAACTGTGATTGCTTACTGTTATTATTCTCTTACTTCACTGTCTTATTTTATTCATATGTTTAGTTTTGGTCATGATTTATGTAAACAGGAAATGATGTCACATCATTTTATTTGCATTACCTATAAATAAGGTCAAGTGTATCATCATGACTAAACCACTGAGGAAAGCTGACTGCTGAAACCGGTCTGGTTCATAATAAATAATATAATTGCTACACCTACTCGGGGTGCTGGATTTTTTCTCTTTTATTCATGGTTGGTTTATCCGTGCACCAACCGTACGTGCTAGCCTGCTCCTTTACACAGTAACTCTAGGGAGTCATACTGTTTAACCAGTCTAGAAATGTATTTGTCTTTAATGAAGATGGATTATCCTCCTCCTCCCTTGGCTTTTTCATGTTTGTTTTGTGGTCTGAACGTGTGGAAGGCATTATAGGCCTACATGGCTGGGGTACGCTCTCAGGCCTTGAACCATGCAGACATCAGCATATTCAAGGTTACAAGTGCTTCAGGTGAGTGGAGTTTCTTATTTAGACTCCTAGCATTAAGCAGCATTATGCTGAGTTTGTTTCTGGAGGAGAGTTTCACGTCAGGAGTTTTGTTCTTATGACATTGCCTAAAAAGGCACTATGGGGGAAGTATGTACCTTTGCCAGCAACCTAAAGCCTAGAGGTGACAGGGGAAGACCATGTGTGGCAAAGCAACATGGTCTGTCGACCATATCATTCCAGGCTGTCATATACTGGATCCCCCCTGGACTGACATCAGAACCTAAGTAAATTGTTGAAGCCAATCAGTTTTGTTTGTATTGTGGCATCATCCTGGGTTAGGAAAGAATGCTGCTTAGAGGTAGGAACAAACCTGCCTGGGACACATAATTAGAAAGCTCCATTATGTCTTTCTTCTTATAGTCGCAGTGAGGTACGTCTCAAGTAATTTATTCCAACATGTACTATGAAAGAGTCATTACAGTACTTGCTGTTGAGAGACTTGAGTGCATGCATAATTTGATGGATCTTGGCACCAGACAGACAGCTGACCATGACCTTTTCCTTGTCCAGCCTAGTGAGGGGGGCATCTGTGTGTCTCACTGCAGAGTCGCCTATGACCAAGACATTTGGTTTAGATATGTTTTGCCTACGGTCTTATTGGCTTTGACACTGATGCATGCGTTATGTGTAGCGGGTGCTGTTGGGACCGTATTGTGTGCAGAAGACTTCCGATTAGGAGGTCTGTGCTCTTTTAGTATATTTCTAGTGAATACCTCCATCTATGTGGGTTTACGCATTGTGCGCTTGGTATGTGTGGGAGGTCGAGTGTGGGGTGCTGACAACCTCTTTGGTATTTGGTTTGTTGTTATGTGAAACAGACAGCATCGATTCCAGATTCATAGTATAGATACATCTCACATATTATATTTGAATGTTTTAGGAGTAGCAGGTTGTCTGTATACATGAGGCAATTGCTGCATTGCCACAGGATGACCATGTTAATCAGGCTGCTGGAGAAATGGTGGGAAACTGACCTTCCATTATGTCAGTTGTATTCTCTAATAAGTGGTTGAGGGTGGGATAGATGGACTAGGTTCTGCAGTAGAACTAGTGAAATCAGCTAATCTGTGGGAGGTTTATGGGTAGAAACCTGCACTGGGGCCTCAAAAAGCACAGCTGGTTTACTCTCTGGGCAGCAGTGTGCAACTGCATTGTGCGCCAAGAAGCAGGGAAGCTTAGGAGGGTTCCTTTGCAGCTATCTAGAGAATATTTGACTTTTTAAGCATTTGTGTCTATACATGGCAGTGCTAACCCCTGTTGCATGGAGGACGGCTATGCACAAACATTGTTTTTAAATATCAGCTAAGTAAAACAGTTTTTAAACAATCTAACCAATAGGAAAGGCCAACACTGAGCCTTGTTCAAATAATAGCCAACTCAGATAGGTCCTTGCCTATACTTTTTTGCAACAAGGGTACAGGATGGCCCTATTGATCAAAGATGGCTAGCTTTAGTGCTCAGAAAATGCCAAACAGTCTAGACTCGGCAAGTTTGAATCTACCCTATGCTATAAATTGTTCAAGTACTATAAATAGGCAATGAGAAAAACACAGTCACAAACAAAAAAATCTGTTTAAAATAGGGAGCAAAACAGTTGCAAACAAACAATAAAAACAGTTTAAAGTAGGCAGCAAAACAGCTGCAAATAGTTTAAAAGTGCAAAGAAAGTTTTAAAAAATGACTTATTTTTCAGTAGAATTCGCAGCATGCCTATTATGGCAAAATAATTTCTGGGAGAAAAGTATGACTCAAGCCTTTATATCCTTCATAGTATGACGACTAGATTACAATTTACTTTCAATCACTGTGATGGAGTTATCTGGTACAGAGATGGTAGAAGCATCTGCAACCTGTACAAGGATGGCACTACTGTAGTGATTTACACATCTTACTTGAAGATAGTATCTAGTAACAGACTAAGAACTGAACCCTGTGGCATATCTATAACAACCAACAATAAACAGATTACTTCTGTTTTATCATGTTGAATTAGTTTCTAAAGTAGTCAGTGAACCACCTGGTTGCAGTTGATGCAATATCTAAAAAGTCATGATTTGCAAAAGTGTGGAGTGACTATCTATAGCAACATTTTGAAAAAAAGCTAGGAATATTATCCAACTGTTTTTCTTTAGACAAGTTGTAATTTTAGGTATTCATCCATTTTCTAGGAGTGATGTGTCTGTGCCATGGTGAGGTGAAAACCTATGTTGTGTACTAGAGATGTTGGAATGTCTAAGATACTTGTAAAATTGTTGACTGACACAATTTTCACAGATTTTGGGCAAATGGAAATATGATTGTTTAGTAAAAGTTGTTCATCACAAAAGATGGGTGACCCTTATGGAGAGGGGGGACAATGAGTATATGTTTTACTTATGGACCAGTTGATTAGCCTATAAATAGGGTGAGCAGTCAACTTATCAAGAAGTTTTAGAAATTACAGAGGTAAGTAAACCTATTTATGTATCCTTAGGTATTACTGTGGGGAAATGTTAGTGGATGGAAGTGTAAGTCTGAGAATAATTGTTCATGTGAAGACTTTTTATGAAATTGTAAAAATGTTTTGCAGAAAGATTAGCAATACCAGAGTCCTGTGACATGGAGTTAGGCAGAAGGGGTTGGCATTATCGCCTTTCATACCTCTCAACTGTTCAGGTTTTTGCAAAATGCAAATTTTGAGGTTTTCTAGCAAATCACTAGCATGATCTGAGGACTGAAGTCACCAAATAATGACATACATTTGAGTTTCAGACTTCAAATACTTCAGAAAATGCATGTTAAAACAAATCTTGTTAGTCTGGAAACTTTCAAGTTTATAAGAGCATTATTTAAAATATGCCCCTATATTTGGGCCTTTGTCCCACAATTTTGTTGGGCTTTGTCCAGATTTCTTGCATTAAGAGGTTGAGAGGTATGTGGCCTTCATGAAAAATATGGCTGATGGTACCTTACATGTGTTTTAGGATTTTTAACATGGAGATTCTGTTATTTACAGAGCAGTTTCTGTTAGAAATAATTGCCATTTTACTTTATAGTAAGCTTCTCTAAACCTAAACTTGTCAAACACTCAATAAACTTTTGATTCCAAATAAGCAGACAAGAGATGGTCTTTTGTTTTCATTAAATCCTTAAGTTTTAGAGTAATATATGGAAAATATGCTAGAGCTAAGAAAGGTGATGTTATCAATGATAGCTATAAAGGAAAAGTTAAAATAGAAAATTCCATCTTCCAGGGTAGTTTCAAAAAGGGTAACCAGTAAACTGCTAAGACAGTATTAAGAGGTACAGAAATGAAAAACTCCATATTTCCATTCATATTGTCTTGCAAGAAGAAACAAATTGTTTTACCTTAGGGTGTACATTAGGAAAAGACATACTGCTACAGACATGGAGACAAGTAAGGAAACATGGGTGCTGAAAAGGTGGTCACTATAAGCAGTCCATTTATAGCATACATGATAAAAAGATTTATGAAAGAAGCCATATAATGCATTCATGAGAAGTCTGCATAAATTGTTAGAATACAGGCAACAGGTTTTATTTTATTCTCCTCTTACTGTCTCATTATCATCTTTTGTCATCACCATAAATTATTATTTGATTGCCTTCTTAAAATAGCATGCTATTTTGTAAGAGGCGTGTGTGTGTGTGTGTGTGTGTGTGTGTGTGTGTGTGTGTGTGTGTGTCTCATTCTTCTTCCCTCTCTTTCTCTCTAAACACACACACACACACACACACACACACACACACACACACACACACACACACACACACACACACACACACACACACACACACATGCACACACGCACATGCACACATGCACACACGTAGTTATAATACTGTCATATGAAATACCTGGATAAGCTGCAGTTGCCTTCTAACAGTCATAAGTATCTGCTATGCAAAACTGGTGGAATTGCTGAGAAATATTTACTATGTTGGATACAAAAGATGAACCCAGACAGACTAGGTGCTAACCTGTCTGAAATTCGGCGATAATCCTCACAACTGAAGAAGACAGCTTTATGATCCAAAAGTGGTGGTTAATTAAAAGTTTCAAATAAAACAGCAAATTCTGAATCAAATGACTCAAATAAAACATCAAATTCTGTGTTTTTCTTATTCAGAACTGCTCTATGTTTTATTACTGTTAATGTTTAATAAATGCATGTGCTTAATAAATAGTGAACCACACCTGACCCCAGCTGAAATGACGACCACCTGTCCATCAAACACTCAATAAACCATTGTGGCTCTGAAAACTACTGTATCAGTATTATTATGCAATCGCAGACTAAACCTACACCACCAAAATCCACACATAGAAACACAAAAACATTTACGGAGGCTCTCATTAATAATCTGTTCAAGCAAGAGAGACCTCCAAAGCAGAAATGCAAGCAACCTCCACTCTCCATCACAACCCAAATGACACGTAGCCCACAGACTCAGTGTGCCAATAAACCACAGCTCATAAGGCAAAACAATAAGCTTGTTTTGTGTCTTCATATTATTCAGAACACACTCAACACACTAGTCATAGGTGACTCTATAGTCAGGCACATTGATGTCCCACTCACCAGGCTAAACAAGGAGAAGGTTACTGTCAGCTGCCTGTCAGGTGCTAGGATCCACCACATAATCCATGCCCTCAGTCACTCCACAACAAGTACAAATATGACTCTGTCATTGTCCATGTTGGTGTGAACTACTTCAGATGTACATCCCTGGACTACACAAAAAGAGACATGGAAGAGCTCTCCGATCTTGTAACCCAGCCAGGTATGACTCTAGCCTTGAGTAGCATCCTACCATCACCCAGAATGATACCGCATACAAAGACAAAATGACTGACTTCAACAATTGGCTAAGCTTCTGGTGTCATTCTAAGGGGATCCAGTATCTGTCTGCCTGGGACGACATGGTTGACAGACCACAATGCTTTGCCAGAGATGACCTGTAATTGTTGCCCCTGGGATTCCAGATACTGGCTAAGGGTTTTGCTGCCCCTATAGTGCCTTTTTGGCAAGGTTCAAATGACAAATTCACCAGTGTAACAGGAACAGGCAAGCAAAAACTGAGGGTAATTCTAGTCAATGCTAGAAGTCTAAATCTCAAAATGCACTCCCTCAAGGCAAAACTTAAAATGGAGAACATTGATATCTGTGCAGTGACTGAGACCTGGTTCAAAAGTCTAGAGAGCACCCCTGCATTACCAGGCTATAACTCATACCACACTTTTCGGCCATCTAACCTGGACCAGAACACCAAAGGCGGAGGTGTGTCCATATTCATTAAGGATATCCACACCTCCAGGCTAGTTGCACAGCATAATGCATCCAAGGTTATCCAAGTGCAACTAACTGGGCAAAACTGCAATCCATATTGTAGCTTGCTACAGATCCATGATCATGCCCTAGGATTCCCACTCCTCTTTTCTTGATATACTGGAAAATATTAGGGTTCAACCAAACACAATAATAATGGGTGATTTCAGCTACCTCACCATTAACTGGGAAAACTACTCATGTACCAACTCCTTCGGTCAACACTTTCTGGAATTCATAAATTCCAGTGCCCTGGATCAACTTATCCACACTCCCACCAGGGGTAACAATATCCTAGATCTAGTCATTACCAACATGAGTGACCGGTGTTCCACACCTGAAGTCAGTGCCTCATTGGTCCTATCCGACCATAAGCTAATTACCTTAGATATCCACATCATACCCACACCCCCCATTAAGGAAACCATGGTAAAAGAATTCTCCAAAGCCAACTTCATGCTTCTTAAGACAAAAGTGGTGAACTTAATGACACCCATGCAGATGGACAATACAGTTACAACTGCTGAATCCTACACAAATGCACTCTATAAGCACTTACATGAGTGCATGGATTGTGCTATTCCAAACAGAACCAAGACGCTATCCTCCAAAAAAAGGAAGCCAATCTGGTGGTCTCCTGCCATAAACAAACTCCACAACAGAAGGAAGAAACTGTTGCAAAAGAGAGTAAAATCCCATGAGTGGAGGAGCTCCCTGGTCAGCCTCAGTAAGAAGCTGAGATCCCCTATAAGATGCTCCAAAGCTAGCTATGAAAACAAAATTGCCACTGATTCTAAGGGCAACCATAAAGCATTCTATAGTTATGTCAAGAATCTCAATGGCAACACCCAGATCTGCTCTGAGTTACAGCACAATGGCATGAAAATTAAAGAACCAATTGATATTGCCAACATCCTGGCAGGTTCAATGCTAACTTCACCCCCCCCTCACCCCCTAAAGGGCTCATATCTATACAGAAAGAATGCAGATTCCCTGTAATCACATCTATGCAGGTAAAGGCTGCACTCTCTAAAACCAAAAACACAGCATCCATGGGACTGGACAACATCCCAGGCTGCGTGTTACATGAACTTCAGAACAAACTGGCCCCCCACCTAAGCACCATGTTCAATCATAGTGTCACATCAGACTTTGTGCCCACTGAATGGCACACAGAAACAGTTATCCCACTCCACAAAGAGGGAGCCACCACTGGTCCTGGGAAGTACAGCCCTATTAGCTTGATAAACCTGGTCTAAAAGACCATGGAATGCATCATCATGAAACTCATAAACAAAGACATTGGTAACCTCCAAACTCTGGACCCCACCCAGTTCGAGTTTGTGAAAGGCAGATCATGCCTTCTGAACCTGATCGACTTCTTTGAGGCAGTCAGCAAAGCCGTAGACAAGAATAAGGTGGTTCACACAGCCTATCTTGACCTCACCAAGGCTTTCAACACCTTCTGGAATTGTAGCTAAACTCACTAAACTAGGTCCCTATGTCACAAGATAGCTTGCCAACTGGCTCACTGACAGAACCCACACTGTAAAAGCTGCAGACTCCAAATCTGACTTTAAACCAGTGACAAGGTGAGTACCACAGGGTTCAGTCCTGGGACCTCTCCTGTTTGGTATCTACTTCTCTGAAGTACAGGCTAACACAGAATGCTACTGGCTAATGAATTTCACAGATGACTACAAGCTAGGAGCCACAGTCGAGTCCCCAAATGATGTGGACATCCTACAGAAGGGCTTCACTGAGACAGATGCCTAGTGTCAGAGGCATGGCCTCAAGCTTAATGCCAAAAAGTGCATTGTCATCCCCTTTGGTAAAAACTCTGTACCCATGAACTACCACAAAAACGGCAGTCTACTTAATGCCGAATGTGTGATAAGAGATCTTGGGACCCAGGTGGACAGTAGTCTCTCCTTTGATAATCCTTCTGTGTGGCATACCTCATCACAAAAGGATTCTCATCCAGGAAAATGAGGTCATTGTTCCCTTCTTCTCGGCACTCATTAGACCCATTATAGAGTACAATGCCCCTTTTGGAATGTACCTCACAAGACATCTGCAGCATCTAGAAAGGCCATAGAAGTACCTCACCAAGAGGATTACTGGCCTCAAACAGATGTCCTACACTGACAGTCTGAAAAAAACTCCAGCTTTACTCTTTAGCATATCGCCTACTCTGAGGAGATCTCTGCCTAACATATAAAGCTATGTTAAACCCAGAGCTGTTGGACATGCTACACCTAAAGAAATCCGAACCCCTCCGAGTTACACGCTCTAGGGACCTAAACCTTGTCACCACAATAAACAAGACATGCTGGAGGAGTAGATTCCTGTCCCAGAGACTTCCTATACTCTGGAACAAGCTACCCATCTATGTCAAGCAAAGTTCATCATTAGCACTCTTCAAGAAAAATCCTGATGAGTGGATGGGAAATAGGAAATACACCCTGGGGATCACTTCTGTGGCTCTGCTTGACAGGGTCACAGGAAATTAACTTTCTTGGGTGGCATAAGCCAAGGATCCGTGTTGGCTAGGCTTACTTAGGCCCTTGGGCCAGTAGACTAGTACCTACCTATGACAGTGCAGTTTTATAGGATTGTGGTTTCATAGTATGCATATGTTTAAACAGTCAAGTCACTTTACAAAACACATACATACTAACAAATGCAATACTTGTAAATGATCATAACAGATACAGAACTCAGATATTATATGCAATGCTATAAATCTAAATGGTTATAACAGATATGAAAAAACTCTCAATCCTAACATAGCTTTTCAAGTCTTTTCACTGAATCTGTCATTTTAAAAAGTTCATTCTGTGTGACAATCTACATAATTTAGTTCAAAAATGAAGGATTGGTATTGCTTATCCTTTGTAACTATTACCAACATATCTGATATATACAACTACAAATTTATAATGCTGAGGTCAGTCATCTCTAACATTTTGCATGTCTATAATACCTAAATAATCCCTATGCCAAGAACTCTGTGCTACAAATAACCAGTTCAGAGAAAGCAGCAATTATGGAATCTCTGCAGCCATTGAAAATACCCATCTTCTAAACTATAACTGCATTTCTAATCACTGCAGTTAGAAGGCCATTGTCTGAAATATTGTGCTTGTCCAAACATAACTGACTAGTCAAGGTCACTAAGTGAAGCTGATAAATACTGGCTTTTGGATCTCATGGGTTTAAGTTCTGAGGATTACATTTATAGTATTTGTCTGATTTGTATGGTTTATTCCAGAGCTACTGTCTTTCTTTTAGCACACTTAAAACCAGTATATTTTTATGTCAAGTATGATTTTACTGCTTGCAAAGAAATATAGAATTATCTGTATAAAATGGCTCTTAGGCAGGGTGCTAGAAATTGCAGTTGTTATATTTATGAATTATTCTGAATCAATAAGCACTGTTAGCTCAGGGTGAGCCATTTTTGGAAATGGCAAAACACATGTGCATCCATTGTCCCTGATAAAAGCTTGTATCACACTTTTCTTCTGCTATCTAAGAAACTCTTTTGAGTATTTGTGCTTCTTATACAAAAGGTATGAGCATTTTCTTGCTCTGCAAATGAAATAGAAAATCTGATGTCTATAATTCAGCCTGGATCTGTGAAAATGAAAACTAGTGCCATCTAAAGATGGGGGTAATAAATTGGAACATTTTAATTTTGATCTAAAAGCAATGAAAACCAATACCATTGCATTTTCAACCACATTGCACGCTCAAGGCATTGACATTTTCTAATGATTTTGTCACAATTTCACCATTTTTGTAATCTTATTTCATAAACAAACATAATAAGAACAGTTCATGTTGCAATGAAAGACATTCTCATTTGAGCATGAAATATTGTGTTAGAAAAAAATAATTTGCACCAGTATTTGAGAAATAACAGCTATATAACACCCATTGCATCTATTAGATAATGCAAGGATATGCATATGTTGTAAGCTACAATAGAAAATACCGAGCCCTATGCGAGTTCCATGTGCACATTCACAAAAACATAGGTTTGAAAGATTTCCACTATTAATTATTTAGTCATGTATACATTTCTAAAGTAGGTAGAACTGATCCATCTGGAAATCATTCAACCATGGCATACTCCTCAAGGGGAAAAAAGCCAGTGAAATACAATTGGGCAACAGAGGGTAAGCAATGAACAAGCAAGGTGAAGGAAATTCAAGTGTATGGATGAAATATAGCTAGGCAAGTGTATTAGAAGTCAATATTTTAGACATTCATACTGTGGTTAAAAGTCACAAGCTATGAAGGTAACATTGTTAAGCATTGTCCCCAAATGTGGTCTTACAGCAGCACGCAAAATCATTTTTAAGGAGTTAGAAATGCATAACAATTGTGGTATAGATTGGCAATGGTGCATCAAACACGAAACATGTCTTATAATTGTAATATTATAGCACAACTGAGAAATGCTAATGAAACTAGAATGACCCAATAAAAACAAAATGCTAAGGTCTGTAGTCTGTGACAGACTGTCAATAAGTGAGGGTGTCCTTCTTGTTTAAATTTTAGATAAGGTTATTATTGCTGTGCCAGTAGGTGGTAAGTATTACTGAAGGTTTTATTTTATTTTTATGTGTGGGTTGTATATACATGCTGCAGAGAAAGCATGGTGGATTGAAAAGTGATGATAATAGCACATTTTATTAAAAAATAAGTATTTTCTAATAGTTAAGACAACTGGGGTTTTGTGCAGCTGCAAGTGTTCAAGCATTACTGTACAGTTAGTTGGGAGGCAGAGATCTATGTAGTAGGTATCAAAAAATGTGGCTTTTCTATTAAAACCATGCCATCATCTTTCTTTAGAGAAAGGATGTCTTATTTATTTTAAAATGAACGTGGCACTGGTGAATTGTTTGTTCCAAGTTGCTGGTGAAGGAATCTTGACATTTATTGACTGTAATGAGTTTGAGATGAGAAATATACAGAAGATGTGATATTGTGCTTGCAGACACTTTTTCTTCACAAATAATTGCAGAATGCTTTGTGTCTAGCCAATGATGCTTGCTTCCAGGCAAAGGTGCTATGGCATTTTATTAAGGATGTGGGAATGCTCACCCCATGTACAAAATCCAAGAATAATAAATGGTTACTGCACATGGCGTGTATATTGTTTGTATTTTTACTACATTCCTCCCATTTGCTATGTCTAATCATAATAAATCATTTGTTAAAGGTAACATGTATGGTGTGCGCTTACATCTCTTATGTCAAAAGTAGAAGCTACTTGCCAACTTTTCCTCTTCCCATGCACAGACTGTTTTAAAAGGTAGTTATGTGGCATTTGCATTGTTACATCTGTAGATGGGGATGCTAGTACTTTGCACACTATTTTGCAGGGGTCATTAGCACTATCTAATGCACAACATTTAACTCTATCATGGACTCCATATGCTTCAGGAATTATGGGGTCAGCACCGTGATATATTGTCTTATCCTCAGAAACAGTCACAGTTATGCACCTGCATCCATACTTCACTGACAATTTATGCATAGTAAGAATATACAGTGTCATATCTGCAGCTGATGGTGACAGGGGCACTGATCATGCTTATCAATGCCTTTACTTGCCCTTTTTTGCACTGTCTCTATATATGTACATGCATGTCTTAAAATTCCTGAAATAACAGCATGTAAACATAGACTATATCTCTATATCTAATAGGGAACAATGGTCAAACATGGTCTGGCTTGTAAGGGCCATAGGACCATTAGCCTAGTAACCTCTTATGATCCGGAGAAGTGACATCATTTCCTGCAGATGTATTTCTGTTGCACATTTAGACTCAGGTACACTTTAACATATATTTGAGAAAACCTTTGCTATACACTTTGTGTATATTTCATGCTGTGTGTGTGTATGTGTGTGTGTGTGTGTGTGTGTGTGTGTGTGTGTGTGTATATATATATATATATATATATATATATACTTCTTTCATTATAATTGAGAAATGCTCAATACTGAATGGATTTATCATTTAACACTTCTCATTTGGCATTATGCCATTCAGTATAACTGTATTTCAGTAACCTGAGTCTCACCATTCAACATTAACTTTTGCAGCATTCTATATTTCCTTAGTAAAGTGATATGTGGTGCAGTAGTTTTAGCCAGTTTGGATTCTGCAAGGGAATACAATGGAGGGTTCAGTTTGAGAGAACAGATGCAGATATAGTTATTTATTTATGACACTGTTCAAGCTTGTTCATTGGTGTAGTCTGAAGATTAATGAAAGTTGCAGCATACAGTAGACTAGGCAGTAAGACAGAGGCTGCAGTTACCTTCTAGCTCTGGTCATTAAGAAATGGTCTGGCTTTGTAATGTAGCCTTAATTTGTGTTGTTTTTTTGGATAACAACACTGATGTGCTGACCAAATTCAATTCTGTCATCTGTGATGACATTCAGTACCTTGGTATAGGTGACTTGCTCTAGTTTGGTGGTGTTAGATGAGACTTTATTTATTTATTTAATGACATTTGTTAACTGGGTTAGTCCAGCTGGGCTTGTGGCCCGTTTTCAGTGGAGACCCGAGGAGAAAAGCTCCAAGAAGCATACAGTTTACAGAAAAATGACACTATATATATCCATAGTATGATAAGAAATTGATTATACAATAATAATTGAAATTCAACAGCAAAATGCAACCCTTGTAGTTATATCTAACCTAAGTTTACAGAGTGGAGATTTATTTACATATTTACAACAAGAGTTCGGTCCATCAGAATGAGTATAAAGTAGAGAAATATCTCCAAATAGAGGGAATATATTGTTGAGGGGGGGGGGTTACAGACACGGTTCTCAAGAGGAAGAGAGGAGTGAAATTGGGGCTTAAGAAGGACAGATTTTGGTGTTAAACAGATGAAGTTTGAGTTTTTCTTTAAAGTGGGATGGATGAATGGTGGAACATATATCTCTAGGAATTCTGTTCCAAGTTTGAGCGATAGAGTGTTGATATAAGAGTTTGCCTACTGCTTTTTTAGCTTGGTAGGTGTGTAGTAGTTGCTGATTAGAGGTACAGAATGTCTGATAAGGTGTGTAGACAGAGATGAAGGAAGAGAGAGCGGGACAAGATGAAGGTTTGTACAGAATGAAGTGAAGCATTTGAAGTTGTGATAGCAGCAATAAATTGGGGAATTCAAGCCAGTGGAAGGATGAAAGGGTTAGGCAGAGATGTGTATTATAAGTAGAGTTTGTGATGAATCTGGCTATTTTATGGTAAGTTTGTTGGAGTTTGTTAAAGGTTGCAGTTTGAATGCTGGTGAACACAGGGGCAGCATAAAGAATAGAGGGGAGGAGGAGAGCTTATGCAAAGGAGAGTCTAGCATTTGGAATGAGAATATATTTTTTTACGATATAGTAAACCAAGTTTCTGGTTTGTCTTTTTTACACTTTGGAGAAGGTGCATATTAAATTTTAGTTCATCATCGATGATGACTCCAATGAGTTTTGTGTGAGCTTCAGGTTTAATAGTTGTGTTATTAGAGGAAGTAATAGAAAAGGAGGATTTGTCTTGAGAAAGAAGGCAGGGGAGAAATAGTAATAGTTTGGTCTTTTTAGGGTTGAGGATGAGTAGGTTACTGGCTAGCCACTGTTTGGTAGATAAAAAGGTATGTTGAGTGAGTGCATGGACTTCAGAGATGTTGTCTTAGATGGAGATGAGAGTGGAATCATCGGCATATTGGATGAGGGAGGAATGTTTACAAGATGTGTGGAGGTCATTGGTGAAAATATTGAACAGGAGGAGACCAAGGATGGTACCTTGGGGAACTCCAGTTGTGACAGGTAAGAATGAGGAAGAGGAAGAGAGCCATTTAACAGACTTCTGTCTGCAGGGTAAGTAACTAGAGAACCAGAATAGGGAGGAGGAAGATAGATTGAGACTTGCAAGTTTAGATAACAGCAGGGGATGGGAGACAGTGTCAAATGCTTTGGAAATGTATAGGAAGAGACAACAGATAAGTTTGTTGTTATCCAGGGCCTCAGCAATGGTATGGGTAAAGGATAAAAGGGCAGTAGTTGTACTAACCATGCTGGGTGGGGGTTAGAAGATTCTGGTGAAGGTGGTGTTTTAGAAGTTGTGAATGGATGCATTTTTTGAGAATTTTAGAGTGGGGGATAGGATAGCTAATAGCTGATAGTTAGATGGGTTTGTGGCATTACCACCTTTGTGTACAGGTATAGTGAAAAAGGATTTCCAAAGGGTAGGTACAGTGGATTCCTGACTGGACCTATTGATTGGTATAGGCACTGGGTAAGTTACTGAATCAGCAGCCAGTTTGAGGAAGGTAGGAGGTAAATTATCTGTGGAAGGAGAGCAGGTCCTGAGCTTAAGATGAAGAAATTGAATGTAGGCAGTAGGAACAGGGTGTAAGGAGAAAGTATTAGAGTTAGATGGGTTGGGAGGGGTAGGCTGAGGAGTAGTGTTACTACTGGATGGTAAGAGTGTTTGAATAGTGTCAATAAAGTGTTTATTAAGTAGGGCAGCTGTTTCCAGTGGGGTTGTTTTTAGGTAGGGGAAGGTTTTGAGGGGCAGCCCGGAGAAAGAATTTTATTAATGGTCAACCAGAACTCAAGAGGGTTGAATTTGTTATTTAGTTGGGCAGAGGTAAAGAAGGACTTTTTATCAGCGTTGATATGTTTCTTAGTAAGATTTCTGAAATGTCTATAGTTGTGAAGTGAGAGTAATTCCTTAGTTTTGACCCAGGATTTCCAATCTTTATCTCTTTGGAGTAAAAGGAATTTAGTTTCTTTGGAAAGCCAGAGAGCATAACTGGATTTTATTTTAATCTTTCTGGAGGGAGCAAGACAGTTCAGGGTATTCAGGAAGATGCTATTGAAACTATTTACTGTGTCATTTAGAGAGATGTATTTATGGAAAGACCAGTCAGTGGAAGATAGAATAGAGTTGAAATGGGTTATATTGAAGTTTGAAAGTTTGTGACAGTCTCTATAGAGGTTAGGTTTGGCAGGTTGGGAGGTATATCTAAGGACAGAGGTAGGTAGGTAGGTGGTCACTAAGTTGGTCTGAGTAGAGTAGTAGGGTTATGATAAAGGTTAGGGGAGTTGTGAGTATCCAGTCAATTATAAAGCCAGAAGTTAAATTTTTGTGGAGTCGAGTTGGGGAAGTTATTAGTTGATGGTAACCATGCAGATTTAAGCTAATTTGAGGGGAGTAAGTTTTGAGTTTGGACCAGTCTAGGTTGACATCTCCTAAAATTAGGGTTTCATAGGGTGTATTATGGGAGAACCAAGATAGGATTTTCTCTAGAGTGGGCAGGTTGTTCCCAGTTGAGATTATTAATGGATGAAATAGCTAGGTTTTGCTTGGGTTTAAGTGGCAGTTTATGATAATGAGTTCATCTGGGTGAAAGTCACGAATGGGTGCAGTGAAGGGGGACAGGTTGAGGCTATTAGAGTGAAGGATGGCTACACCACCACCTTTTTTGGGAATCTGTCAGAACAGTAGATATTATAGCCTGGTGGGAGAAGTTCATTTTTAGACATATGTGGCTTAAGTCAAGTTTCTGATAAGCAAAGGATGTGAGGGATTATAGGGGCTATCCAGGCATGCAATTCAGTGATTTTATTGGTTGGGCTTTGAATATTTAGAGAGTATATGGCTATGTGTTTAGATATGGTTGAGTTCAGTGTAAGAAATTGAGGATAGAGAGAGGCCATAGGAGAAGATGGGGAGGTACAGGATAATGGAGGTTGGTGCTTTGGAGGAGAGGGAGAGGGGCCTGGGTTAGGGTGGATGTCACCAAATATAATTAATCTATTAGTGGGTAGAGAGAGTAGGATGGAACATAGATGTTTGTTTGTATAGTTTGGATTTAGATTTGTAGCTAGGAGGGAGTATTTGCAGTCTAGATAGCTTATGAAGACATTGGCTGGGGAGGTTAAATAGGGCTGGGGAGATATCATAGAAGGATGGTGTAGAATGAGTATCAAAGGTATTGGAGGTAGGAGAGTGAAGCAGTGGAGAAAGAAAGTGAAAGTGATATGAGGTTACATTTGCTAGAAAAAAGAAGAGGGATGTGGTAATGATAAGGTATTGCATTGTTGAACAAGGGTATGGAGATTAGAGGATGGGTACTTAAGGAGTTTAGGGATGGAAATGAATGTATAAAAGTAGGTAGGAAGTTGTTAGAAGACGATAAGGAAAGGGGGTAGAGGAAGTGATGTAATTCAAAGCTTGACAGGAAGTTGTCTGCCAATGGATAGTGGGGGAGGAAGGGGAGGGAGTGGGTGGTATAAAGGAACTTGCAATGGGGTGGGTGGGAATGGGGGTAGGGTAGGTGAGTGGAGTAAGTCCGAGCGTAGTGAGGGTGAAAGGAGCGGGGCTAGCACCCAGGTCCAAAAAAGTCAGAGAAACAATCAATAAAATAGAAAGAAAGTGAACAAGTTTGAGAGACAAGAACGTAAGGCTACTAAAAGAATAGTCACTAAAAAAATTAACTTTATTTACTGCAGTGCTAGATGGTAGTAGGTTGTCAGAAGTAAATGTGATTGATATAGTTTTTTTGGTGATTAAAGATTAGTTAGGATTGTTTTAGCCAGGTTACAGCACAGTAAAATGAGTCTTCGGGAATTGTGTTGTGGACCAGCAAATAAGAGTTGAGTTGTTAGCATACTGCATTAGTGTTGCATGCTTGGCTACCTTGTGTATGTCACTAATGAATATAGGAAATAGGAGCAGCCTTAATATTGATCACTGTAGTACTCTTACCTCAAACTATAGTACTAATTGTATAAACACTTTCTCATTGAAGCCACTCACAAATACTTCAATAATGAAATAATTGCAGAAACTTAAACATACTACATTAGCAGCAGACAATTTTCTTGCAGAATATCTTCAATTAGAAGTAGATGGAATAAACTTCTAGGTCTCTACATTAATCAGTATATACTTACTAAAATCTAATGCAAAAAAATAGGAAATATCTTTTTCATTATACCAATATGTAAATATAGCTCTGCTGAACACAGAACTGAAACTACCCTTTTATATTTCCTAGACACAGTCAATCAAAAAAGAAATGCATCCCATTCTGTTGGAAGATGTGAGTGGTAGTAGCTATAAAGTGTTCCTTGAGGTAACCATTTGAAATGTCTAGACCTGCTAGAGTGAGTCCTAAAACATGGAGACAGAATAGCTGAAAGCATGGACTTACATACAATAAGTTTGAGATAGCCATGTTTTGAATATTCCCTCTTCTCTGATGCATGGTAATCTTGAATCTCGAAGTTAGTATATATAGGTTTGAGTTTCAAATTATTTTATCATGGTGTGGATGGGAGCAGAAATGGCGTAGACATTATCCTGAATGCTAAGAGTGTTTTGGAGGTGAAAAGAGTGTCGTATAGAGTGATGTTTATGAAGCTGGAAATTGATGGTGTAATGATGAATGTTGTTAGTGCACATGCTCCACAAGTTGTGTGTGTGATGGATGAGAAAGAAAAATTTTGGAGTGAGTTGGATGAAGTGGCAATAACTGTACCCAAGGCTGAGAGACTGGTGATTGGAGCAGATTTCAATGGGCATGTTGGTAAAGGGAACAGAGGGGATGAAGATGTGATGGGTAGGTATGGTGTTAAGCAAAGGAATGCAGAAGGTCAGATAGTAGTAGATTTTGCAAAAAGGATGGACATGGCTGTGAAGAATACGTTTTTTAACAAGAGGGAGGAGCATAGGGTGACATAAAAGAGTGGAGGAAGATGCACACAGGTAGATTATATCTTATGTAGAAGTGCCAGTCTGAAGGATATTGGAGGCTGTAAAGTGGTGGCAGGGGAAAGTGTAGTTAGGCAGCATAAGGTTTGTAGGATGACACTGGTGATCAAAAAGAGGAGGATGAATGTGAGGGCAGCACCAAGTATCAAATGGTGGAGATTGAAAAAGGGTAATTGTGAGGTGATGTTCAGGGAAGAGTTAAGACAGGCACTGGGTAGCAGTGTAGAGTTACCAAATAGCTGGGTAACTACAACACAGCTAATAAGAGAGATGACTAGAAAGGTGCTTGGTGTGACATCTGGAAAGGGGAAGGAGGACAAGGAGACCTGGTGGTGGAATGAAGAAGTACAGGAGAGTATACAGAGAAGAAGAAGAAGTGGGATTGTCAGAGAGATGAAGAAAGTAGACAAGAGTATAAGGAGATGAGGTGCATGGCAAAGAGAGGGGCAAAGGCTAAAGATAAGGTGTATAAAGAGTTGTATAAAAGGTTGGACACTAAGGAGGGAGAAAAGGACCTGTACCAAGTGGCTAGACAGAGGGACTGAGCTAGTAAAGATGTGCAGCAGGTAAGGGTGATAAAGGATAATGAGGGAAATGTACTCACAAGCGAGGAGAGTCTGTTGAGCAGATGGAAAGAGTACTTTGAGGGGCTGATGAATGAAGAGAATGAGAGGGAGAGAAGGTTGGATGATGTGCAGATAGTGAATCATGAAGTGCAGTGGATTAGCAAAAAGGAAGTAAGGATAGCTATGAAGAGGATAAAGAACAGAAAGGCTGTTGGTCCAGATGACATACCTGTGAAAGCATGGAGGTGTTTAGGTGAAATGGCAGTGGAGTTTTTAACTAGATTGTTTAATGAAATCTTGGAAAGTGAGAGGATGCCTGAGGAATGGAAAAAAAGTGTTTTGGTACCAATTTATAAGGGTGATGTGCAGAGCTGTAGTAACTACAGAGGGATTAAATTGATCAGTCACAGAATGAGGTTATGGGAAAGAGTAGTGGAAGCAAGGTTAAGAAGGGAGGTGTTGATTAGTGATCAGCAGTATGGTTTCATGCCTGAAAAGAGCACTACAGATGCGATGTTTGCTCTGAATGTATTGATGGAGAAGTACAGAGAAGGTCAGAAGGAGTTGCATTGTGTCTTTGTGGATTTAGAGAAAGCATATGACAGGGTTCCTAGAGAGAAGTTGTGGTATTGTATGAGGAAGTCGGGAGTGTCAGAGAAGTATGTAAGAGTGGTACAGGATATATATGAGGGTAGTGTGACAGCGGTGAGGTCTGCGGTGGGAGTGACAAATGCATTTAAGGTGGAGGTGGGATTACATCAAGGATCAGCTCTGAGCCCTTTCTTATTTGCAATGGTGATGGACAGGTTGACAGACAAGATCAGACAGGAGTCCCTGTGGACTATGATGTTTGCAGATGACATTGTGATCTGTAGTGAGAGTAGGAAACAGGTGGAAGAGACCCTGGAGAGGTGGAGATATGCTCTAGAGAGAAGTGGAATGAAGGTCAGCAGGACTAAGACAGAATATATGTGCGTGAATGAGAGGGAGGATAGAGGAATGGTGAGGATGCAGGGAGTAGATATGGTGAAGGTGGATGAGTTTAAATACTTGGGATCAACAGTTCAAAGTAATGGTGAGTGTGGAAGAGAGGTGAAGATAGTACAGGCAGGATGGAGTGGGTGGAGAAGAGTGTCAGGAGTGATTTGTGACAGACGAGTACCAGTAAGAGTGAAAGGGAAGGTCTACAAGAGGGTAGTGAGACCAGCTATGTTATATGGGTTGGAGACAGTGGCACTGACAAAAAGGCAGGAGTCAGAGCTTGACGTGGCAGAGTTGAAGATGTTAAGACTTGCTCTGGGTATGACAAGGATGGACAGGATTAGGAATAAGTATATTAAA
Source organism: Protopterus annectens (assembly GCF_019279795.1). Lineage (NCBI taxonomy): Eukaryota > Metazoa > Chordata > Ceratodontiformes > Protopteridae > Protopterus > Protopterus annectens. The sequence goes on from NC_056749.1 coordinate 548,661,495, forward strand.
GAGTCAGCCCAGGTTGGAAGGTTTGGAGACAAAGCCAGAGAGGCAATATTACATTGGTTTGGACATGTGCTGAGGAGGGATGCAGAGTATATTGGGAAAAAGATGCTAAGGATGAAGCTGCCAGGTAACAGGAAAAGAGGAAGGCCTAAGATAAGGTTTATGGATGTGGTGAGAGAGGACATGCAGGTGGTTGGTGTAACAGAGCAAGATGCAGAGGACAGGAAGAAATGGAAACAGTTGATCTGCTGTGGTGACCCCTAATGGGAGCAGCTGAAAGAAGAAGAAGAAGAAGAAGAAGAAGTGTGTAGGAAAGTTTGAAGCAGAAGAGGTTGATTTATATAAGTTAAAAGGGAATGTTTATGGTGGAGGAAGGGTTATGAAAGTTGTTGCTCAAGAGGTATGCTAAGTGGGGAAGGGTTGAACAGGACAGTGCTTTGAACAGGAAGAACTGTGGCTAACTGATTTGGCATAAAGCCAAAGGTTTGGTAGCTTTGGATATAAAGGAAATGATGTTAAGTTGGGAGTAATGTAGTGGAAAGGGAATAAAGCACTGCTGATTATAGCCTATCCTTGTGCAGCAGTCATCTATTAACTCATTCCATCTTCCACAGCTCTTTTGAGTGTGTGCCTTTAACTCCCAGTGGGTGTGGCTTAAGTATTTAAAAAATGAAGTTATCACCTTACAATTCTAAAAAATACTCATTGAGAGAGGTCAAATATCAATACAGTTGTGTTTGCCATCACATATGCTTCAAGACAAAATATCCTGGTACCTTGTATGTAACATGGTTTTGGATTTATTAATGCAAATATGAACAATCAATATTTGACGCCTGGAGAAGCAGTAGGAGTTAACTTCAGAAGACGCCTGGAGGAACACTCAGCTGTAATGACAAAATATATATCTATATAAATCTATCTACACATATATATAATATATATATATATATATATATATAGCCGACAGCGAAAGGACGACAGGTGAGGGTGTGTCTTGTGTGATGAGAGTAAAGCGTGGGTGAGGTATGTGATGTCGGGGTTAGTAAGGTTAGTTGGTTGTGGTGTGTGGTTGTAGGGAGCTGGGTTGAATTAAGGGTAGAGTGTGTGTGTGGTTAGGTTGGAGCTTGGGGTGGGAGTGTGTTAGCTGGGAGCTAGGGTGTTGGGGCAGGAGTTAGTGAGGTCAGGGTTGTAGTGTATGACTGCAGTGGGGGAGTTAGGTGTTGGGGTTAAGGGGTTAGGTAGTGTGTAGTGGTGATGTGTAGTGTGGTGGTTTGTGTTAGGGTTAGGGTTTGGGGTAGAGGGTGAGAGGTAGAATGTAGGTGCGTGTAGTGTCGTGTTTACGCTGGGTGTGGGGGTAAGGAGATGTATAAGATGAGGCAGTGATGGGTGTTGTGTGTGTCCGATGTTTTGTGGTGGGTTAGTTAATTAGTATAAATATAGGTCGTGTGTATATGTATATATATATATATATATATATATATATATATATATATATATATATATATATATATATATATATATATATGTGTGATATATATATATATATATATATATATATATGTATGTGGAATATATATATATATATATATATAATATATATATATTATATATATATATATATATATATATATATATATATATATATATATATATATATATATGTATATATATTATATATATATATATATATATATATATATATATATATATATATATATATATTATATACAAGAAATATATATATTATATATATATATATATATATATATATATATATATATATATATATGGGTCTACTTTTTCTCATCAAAGGCTCACCCATTTGAAAAGAAAAAGTATGAACCCATTTACGCAAAAGTGCACTTTCACGACTACCATTTCAAAAATAAGCAACATTGCAGCACCGCACCATGCTACAGTGGAGATAAGGGACTATACCTGTTTTCCCATTGTAACGTGCTCTCAGAGTTAGTTTATATAAAGTAGCGGGGTTGTGCCCACCTGCAAAAATTACTTTGTAATGTTTTGTTTTACTACTACCGGTAGTCGTGAAAGTGCACTTTCGTTTAAGTGCACTTTTGCGTAAATGGGTTTGTACTTTTTCTTTTCGAAAGGGTAAGCTTTTGATGAGAAAAAGTAGACCCATATATATATATATATATATATATATATATATATATATATATATATATATATATATATATATATATATTTCACCTACTTGTCAGGAAGTTAAGTGGCCTCAGTTATCAACTAAGGAATACAAGGGGAAGCAGCTCTCTAACCAAAGGTTAAGCCATATAAAAAGTACTGAATAAAGCTGTGTAGAAGCACAGGTTTATGTACTCTATGTATTTAATTAAGAAAAGAACAGGAGTTGTTACTGATGCAAGCAAGTGTTGTCTTTCTTTTTATTTTTATCCTTAATATTGCATAATATCTTGCTTATATACTGTGCTTGTATACTGTTTTGGATTGGTTTAGTAGCTCCTTTTCACTACCTAGCAGCTGAATGGGGATATGGTTTGCAATGATTCAACCCTGAGAAAGATTTTTTATTTTTTAATTCTATTGCAGTCAACAAGGTGATGCAATATTATTTTGAAATCCCCAAGAGAGTAAAGATTCTCTTGTAGCATACTGGAGATCTACAGTTCCAAATTAAAAAAAATGCTTTTGTTATTTAAAATTAAACAATTGCACCTCCCATGTGAAGACATATATGATAATCTTCTTGAAGGTAGTCCAAAGAGAGAAGCTTTTTTACTACTTTTCCTATTGGGTGAAAAACTTTTGCGTTTGCTCATAACTTAAATGTCCATTTTATTTTTTATTATAATTCAGGACATATAGCTGCAATAATCAACACATGGATGAAGTACTCCCTGCAGATCAAAGTCATCTTCTTTTACCTTTCCTGAATTTATTTTAATGCTGTAGAACTCACTGCTGCCCTGAGGAAGAACGTGGATATCTAACCCATTATCAGGCACATTAGCAAAGTCTTATACACTTATATTGTTCCATGATATAGACTTCTACAAAAACATAGCCTCTTGAATAATACTAGAAACATTTATATGCTCTCATCTAAAAATTTGATGAACATTTATTTCCAAAAGTAACACAAATGTCAGCCCTTCAGTGAGTACAGAATGGTGCAGCGCACAAACCTTTCGACTCACTAACACCATCTTGCTGAATCCTCCCAGCATAAGAAAATATTAATAGTGATCTGGCTTCTGTGAGTAAATAGGATTTTAGCTATGAGGAAAATATTATTAGTGGATATGTCTTATGTATGGAGAAAATACTTAAATTCCATGTTGAATCTGTTGCTAAAATGCATGGCAAGGAATGTTTGCAGTCGGATAAATGTGAGTGATGATGGGGAAGAAAACGACTGCATTGGCATGTTATACTTCTTAAAACCAAGTGTAGTAGATCAGGAAGTGTGGTGGTTAAGGTGAAACAGTACATAGCCGTAGAAGTCATAAGCTTGACCCGTCGAAGGATGGGGCTATAGGGAAGCGTTTTAAAGATAATGAAGTGGTGGTGGTGTTCCATGTAGAAATATTATGTATAAATCTGCATGTTTAACTCATTATAGCCTAGTGACATCTTCAGGCATTTCTGCAGTTACATCCTATGGACATCATTATGAATCAAATATTGCTTGTTCATATTTATATTATTTATTCCAAATCTGTGCTACATACAAGGTATTAGAAGATTTTGTCTTAAACCTTACACAATGACAAACACAGCTATACTGATATTTGATGACTGTCTAGAGTGGATAAATAGATATTTAATATTATTTGTATTCTGTTTATTTACATTGTAAATTTTTCATATTTCCCTGAATATCTTATCAGCTGGCACTAATAGAACTGCTTAGCTTCAAATGAAAGCTTACAACCATATGAAAAAAAATTGCTACTGGCAGTATATGTATTGCTTGAATGGTTACTGAGGTATTGTAAGCAGTTTATAGAACATTATAAAATTCATATTTACTATGGTTATTGTGGCTTATAAAACCCATTTTAAGATCTAAAATTGAATGAATACAGTTTTCTAGTAACAGTTATTGTTTTAAAGATATAAACATTTGTTTGAACTGTGAAGCAATAACTTCATATTATTAAAAGTCTTGGGCTACATCCATTGGGAGTTACTAGTAGAAACTCAAAATGGCTCCACTGAAGGGAATGAGTTACTGTGGTTAACCCTGAAGTACATCTTAATTAGATGTAGACATCCCAGCTACAAATGGAAGCCCATACTGTGTGTACTGAATAAAACCTCTGTCACCAGTGAAAAATCTTCCTTTCTTTGTGAGGGAGTCAAAGGTCTGATTGCCTTAAACACAGTCATTTAAGGAATGACTGGAGCCACAACTTATTTAGCACTTTTATATTTTATTGCTAAGACTTCATCAAAATGAACATGCATGAAAAACATGTCTATTTATAGCTCAGCTTACAGTCACATGATGATATGTAAAACCAATAGGTGGGATGTATAATTTGGCAGCTCTATTGTTTAAAATACATTGAATATTCAATCTGTCATTTAACCCTGATCTTATGCTTGCCTCTAACCTGAGTTGCCAACATTTATTTCAAGCAAGTTGTTATCAACTCCTTTAAAATAATTACATTCTAGCCAGTCATGCACAAAATGGAGCTACTTAAATAAGTGTTGTCTATTCATTTAGATGTTCTGTTACTCTCACACTACAAGAATGGTGATTTTTTTTGTTTGCTTGTTTGTTTGAGTCTTAAACAAAAATATAATTTTGGTTATAAAGGTGGGGGAAAGGTCAGACCAAATTTCCAGGTACCAGAAAAAAAATACTTGTTAAGCAGTTACTGGAAGTGCTGACATAATAAAAGAGATCTACTTGTGTGTAGCAAAACAAATTATTCTGCTTTGCAGAAAACTGATACTCAGACCATAATAAGCAAACCAGTTGAACAACAAAGTCATGTCTCTGGATAGCTTACTTTTCAAAGATACATAACTACTGTTTCACTACAATAAGGGTAGGTCAGCTGACTTTCAGTAGAGTGAATGATAATGAGTCTTGAAGATGGCGAAACACTTGTGGATGGGAAGAATGACTCAACCTGAATTTGGGAATGTTGAGGTAAATCACTGGCCATATTTGATGAAAATTGTCTTTGGTCATTAATTTTCAGGGTAATACTATTTTGGTCCATTCAGCAGTGAGGTTTTTCTTTGATAAGACAAACTATTTCTTATCAATTTTTATCAATTTTGATTAAGTTATTTCAGTGTATCCTGATAAGACAGCAATAAACCCATGAGAAGAGATCAGATTCTGAAGAGTTTACGAGTTCCACGTCTCCTTACACTTAACAATAGTCACATGAATTTATGATGTAATTCAGGGAAGTTTGCACCATTTATTCTCCTAAGCTTCTTTAGATAGTTCTTTTCCGAAAGGTAAAGCAGAAATTTATGAATGTGATATAATGCATTATTTCTGCCATCTAAATATTTTAAGGTATCATCAATAAACAATACAATAATTTCTCCAATGATCCATACAAATTTTCGTGGAGTTATCATTCATTGTAATATGAAATTCAACTTACACATAACCTACTCAATATAAAAAGTTTATAAAAAACTCGGATCACTATATAGACACACAAAATCCTTCACAAATAACACAAAAGCTACCATCGCTAAAACTCATCTAGTCTTTATACTTCTATATGCCTAGACAATTCTCACCAACATGAAGAAATCTGATCTAAGCAAACTCAAAACTCACTACAATAAAACTGCAAGGTTTTTCTGGAATCTACTTACAGATGTCGTCATTGCCCAGCACTAAATTAACTCCATTAGCTAGAACTACCCATCCTCTTGGTCTACAACCAACTGTCCATAGCTCTCCAATTACTCTACAAAACAGACAACATTCCTGCCCTCCTTAATGTCTTGCAACAATACTCTGCCAACCAAGTCCTTCATTCTAACAGGAAATCACTACTAATGATAACTAAAGCTAACAACACTGCTGGAGAAGCCCTTTACTCTCACTGCATAGCTAAACAATGGAATTCTCTCCCGATAAACATAAAACCTACCTCTGTAATAACTAAAGTCTGAGATGCTTAAAGCACATTTAACCAAAACTTGGTTATGCTGTTGTAACAGCCCAGGCTAAGAACACTCAGCCTTTTAGCTAATCAGCCTTGATCTGGTAAAGATTACCACAAAACACTCACCCCCACTGAATTTCATATCTGAAATGTGCTCCTTCAAAACAGGGTCGAAGTTTGCTGTTACATTTTACACTATGTTTAGGGGCTAAGACTGTTGTTACAAAAGGCAGGTTACTGAAACTGTAAAAACTATTATATGTGATTTCTACCACTATATCTATTCTAAATACTTGTCCTTCAGATTGTTGTTAAATTATACTCTATATTGCTTTTCACAAAAATACACAATACTGAAATTATACAAAATCTTATATGTGAGTTTTACCTATATAGCTAATCTGATAACTTGTCCTTTCGTATAACCATTGTATGCGTTTCTGGCATGGTTTTTTTTTTTTTTTTTGGTGGAGCTTATCTCCTCGGGCCTCGGCTGAAAAAGGACAGCTTGACCAGTTGGACTTTCCTGGTAAACAAATGTAAAATAAATAAAGAAAGAAAAGACACTGCTTCATTCAGTAACTGCTAGTTCATTAAACAATGTGATCCATTTACTCTGTTTAAATAATCAAGTCATAATGAAATGGTCAAATTAATCATGTCTTTTATCAGAATAACACAATGAAAATAAAAAAGCTGCTTGCTGAATAGAAGAAGGGCACAGTAATTATATGTACATTGTGCCTCTCTTGGGCATTTTTTCTGTATCCAGTACATAAGAGGAGTGTTTCCTGTTTGTATATTAGATTTTGGTGGATGTGATAAGAGTTATGTGAAAGAATGTTGTCTTTTGGTATTTTGCAATATCTTTAATTAGGATTTTGTTAACTGGGCTAGAAAACTGATTCAAATGGAACACTTTCTGGTTCACTCTGGGATATAAGTTGCAAACAGATTTTTACTTTCTACAAGATGAAAGGCAAGTGACATATAAATAACAGCATGGTTTATTTCAAATGCTTCAATACAATCAATGAATAACTCTTTGCATTGTCACATGGTGTAGCTTGTTCATCTCTAACACATACAACAAGAAGGCTGAGGTTTTGGTTAGATGCTTTAATACATAGAAACACATCAGAATGGATAGCAGCATCATAAAATATGAATGTACTAGTTAACAGACAGACCTTATATACATACATGCTTACATCTCAACTGCTTACTACAAAATGGCAGTCAGGCTCGCACGTGCTCAGTATTTATACACTTGTGCAAGCCCTTGGATGGCTTCTTAAAGGTAGATACACATATACTGATCTACATATGGTAAGTAACATAAAACCATAGCATGAGACGTATTATGTACTGGAGAGTTCTATGGACTGTATTTATAGTTGCTGACACATGTTCCCTTGTCCTCAGCTTCACTCTCTCTTCAGTGCTCTGTACTGATTCCCTTCCCTGCTCTGTTACCCTGCTTCCTTTCCTCTCTTCTTTCTTTTTCACATCTATAACCCACCTCTTTAACCTCTCACATAACCATAGGCATAGAAGGATACTTTCTCCATGTGTACCTCTTCAAAAGTTTATACTCACTGATTTTACACTGTTCTCATTGTCTTCCTATCAATCAGTCCCTAGCTTACCTTGTTTTACTTCCACCCTTGCTCTGTTTGTAACCTCCATTTTTCTTCCTTTGTCAGCCGTGAATTAAAATCCTATCCGTCCTTTTATCTGCCCTACTACATTTCATATTCTGCTTGATACTGTACTCATCTCTCTTCCCATAGCTGCCCTTGTTTCCATAATACCTTGGACTGTTGACTGACTGTCTGAGCTCTAACACCTCCATCTTTCTTGCCACTGTGTATCTTCCAATATCTGGTACCTCCCAACCACCTTCCATGTTTTGCACCTTCATTCTGGTCATTCTGAATTTAGGTATCTTCCCACCCCGTAGGGGCATAAGTCTTGCACTCTCTTTTTCAGTCTCATTTTCAGAACCATTGGTATTTCTTGAACAGTTTCCAGAACACATGGGGAAATTATCTATCTAATAAGACTTAATCAATCCAAAATGGATTCCACTCTTCCTACCTGACAGAGATCCTGCTGTGCCTAACCACTTGTGTAAAACAGATGGAACACTGTTGCTTTTCTGAATTGCTAGCAACACCAAACACTTCAATACAGAATTACTAACAGATAGCTGAAGGTTTGACTTCTTCCTATAATACAGGAAAGGATCTTCAGAATGTCCTTAGAAACATGCAGAAAAAGTAACATACAGTTTTAGCAAAAATATTTATATTTTTGACTAGAATGGATTTCCTTCTCTAAGCTGCCCAGTCTTCCCTGAACTCTCCTTGCCAAAACTTCAATTATCAGTAAAGGTAGCACAGGAAGTAGCAGATAGCCGTGCCTTGTCATTCTCCCTAAATTAATTTCCTCTGCCAGTACCACACTAGCTGCAGCTCTCAAGGACGAGCTCTGATACACAGCTTCCACCCCGTCTTAGAAACCTATTCCTCCAGGCAGACTTATCACAGGAACTTCAACATGAGCCCAGTTACCTGTTCTAAAAGCCTTAATGTTGTCTAGTAAAATAACTTTGGTAGGCCTTACCTCAAGCATTACTGGTGCCTCATGAAAGTCCAACAGTACGTATCAACATACAACCTGATTATCAGCCATTGCCTAAGGTATAACCCTTTGTAATCTCAAAACACAAATGAGAGTCTAGGTCTTAACATGAACATCTATGAGGGAAATGTACCTATAGTTTTTGAGGGGAATATTACCATGATGGCATCTTTACAAGAGGGCGGAATATCATTTCACTGCATGATGTCACTAAATACTTCTCTCAGTTGCTTTAATAACTGACTCCCTATCAGTTTTTAAAACTCAACAGGAAACATTTGCCCAGCTAGCCTTCCTTTCATGACTACTATTATTAGATATGACCACCTTTCGATGTGACACCTTTGCATTCAAGGTACTACACTCTTTCTCCCCATTGTAGTGTATACCAATACCCAGCTGTCTCCTTTCCACAAAATTCTTATACCTAATTCCTTATACAGCAGCTCACTACATTTCGTCTTTCAGACATGACTAATTTAATGTGTACCACATGTCAATCTGTGTCTCAGTGCATAAATCAGTCCAACTTGTAACTGACAGTGTTCTACCTCTGTGCTAGATACTCATATATGTTTTTGTCAAAATGTAAGTGTTTAGCTGTTAAGGATGGCTTTAGATTGAAGTGATTTCATGAAATACTTACCCCACATTATACTGAAATGTATTGGTAATAATTTTTGCCACTGACAAACTAAAAAAGCCAGATGTCTTAACCCAGTTGCATTAAAGCTGAGACCTGCTTGCATTTTCAGTATTGTTAGGTGCACAATGCAACTACATTCCTAAGAGATGTTGGTCATCCTTTCTTTTTTATTTTACTTATCTGTTTAGCAGGTTACAACTCTGACCACAGATGACCATTTGCAGGTCCAGCCCAGGTTATATACATAATATCAGAAAGGTGTGTATTTATATAAAGTTTAATAATTTTATTATAATATTCTACAATAAACAAAAGTTTAACATATGAAACATTCAGACAATTAACAGATAATCTAGAAAGTAACACAGTCTATATGTACATATGTACAAAAGGGAGTTTAAAAGGACAATTAAAGAAGATGGTTGCTGACAAAAGAGTGACTGTAGAATAAAGGGAGACAGAATAAGCAGTGTGTGTCAGTGTAGACTGGATAAAGTCTGAAGCTTGTGATGCACTCAAGTGTTTAAGTCAAGGATCAGCTCTGGAATGTTTCTGAACTCTAAGGTATAAGCCTGCAGTGTTCACAGAGAGGACTGCATGAAGGAATAATAAGTGTGAGAGGATTTATAACTTCAGTCTTTCACTGGGGAAGATGTCATGTGACATGCCCAATAAATAAACAGTTACATACAAATTGTTTCTTCAGAAACTACTTGAACTGAGGACTACACTCTTGAGTAGTCAGAAAATTTTACTTGGATCTGGGAATGTGAATGCTGTAACTTGGATGCCATAACAGACAAGCTATGAGTATTTCAATACAGTTTGACGGAAGGATTTTGTAGAGATGGACCACCTCTGGACTAGCTCCCAAGGTTACAGGATGGAGTTACTGAAAATAATTTTAAGGGTAGCAGGCAGGAAGATTCTTGTAATGGTTTGAAAAGAAGGGAGACGTGAAGTAGGCTGTCTCTGGCTTGAACAGGAAGACACTTAGCTTTAGTTGAGTTAAGCAGTGGTATTCATTCTAGGGCAGGTTGCTATAAAATGACAGATTTTATTAGAAACAGTTTGAAGTTTGGTTGAGTTTTTGGTAGAAGAGGAGAAAAACAGATGACTTCTGTACTCACTGTGCTAGAAAATGCCTTTTCCAGCTAGCTACTCTGACAAGATGAAAAAGGAATTGACAGATTTTGCTTACCCTGAAAATGTTAGTAGTTATTCTTGGCTCACAGCCTTTCAATGAGTTCTTGGAAGAGTAGGGACTGATCTAGCGAAATACCCATAAATCTGAAGATGTGGTAAATTCAATGGGATTGTTATCTTAGTCCAGGATATGAAGTGGCTGTGATCATTTGACTCATTTTTTTTTGGGGGGGGGTGGGTAGACAACAGGGATTTTGTTTTTTTTTTTGTGGGTAAGTAGGAAATTTTAGCACAGAGCCACTTGTGCAGTTGAAGTAAATCTTTCTGAACCTATGTTTTAGTGGATGTGTAATAGGTACTGGGCTATAGTTGCTGTCATCTGCATATGGAAGCAATGGAAATTAGAATAGTTCTATAGTGAATTTATTAATGAAAACTCTGAAAATAACATGTGTAAGAATAGAGCTTTGTAGGACTCCGGAGTGAGCATTGACAATGTCAGAGAGTGCAGAACCTATCTTTATTTTGAAGGATCTGTTGCAAAACAAGTCCTTGAACCAGCCACTGGATTTAGGGTTGATACCAATCTTTTGAAGGTGAAGAAGAAGAATTGAATGATCCACCATATCAACAGCATGGGTTAAATTGGTAAACACAGCTTCAGTCAAATTTAATTTACCCATATTAGATAAGATGTCATTAGTTAATGCCCAGAATGCAGTTAAGGTGTTTTTCACAAGCCAGTATCCAAACCGTCCAACCTTGGCTGACCCTATAATATACTTATTCCTAATCCTGTCAACCCTCGTCACACCCAGTGAAAATCTTAACATCTTTATCTCTGCCACGTCCATCTCTGACTCCTGCCTTTTTGTCAATGCCACTGTCTCCAACCCATATAACATAGCTGGTCTCACTACCCTCTTGTAGACCTTCCCTTTCACTCTTACTGGTACTCATATGTCACAAATCACTCCTCACACTCTTCTCTGCCCACTCCATCCTGCCTGCACTCTCTTCTTCAGCTCTCTTCCACACTAGCCATTACTCTGAACAGTTAATCCCAAGCATTTAAACTCATCCACCTTCGCCAACTCTGCTCCCTGCATCCTCACCATTCACACACATATATTCTGTCTTAGTCCTGCTGACCTTCATTCCTCTCCTCTCTAGAGCATATCTCCACCTCTCCAGGGTCTCCTCAACCTGCTCCCTACTCTCACTACAGATCACAATGTCATCTGCAAACATCATAGTTCACGGGTATTCCTGTCTGATCTCATCTGTCAACCTGTCCATCACCATTGCAAATAAGAAAGGGTTCAGAGCTGATCCTTGATGTAATCCCACCTGCACCTTAAGTGCATCCGTCACTCCCACTGCAGACCTTACTGCTATCACACTACCCTCATACATATCCTGTACCACTCTTACATACTTCTCTGCCACTCCCAACATCCTCATATAATACCACAAGTCCTGTCTAGGCACCCTGTCATATGCTTTCTCTAAATCCACAAAGACACATGCAACTCCTTCTGACCTTCCCTGAACTTCTCCATCAATACTCTCAAGAGCAAACGTCTCATCTGTAGTGCTCTTTCCAGGCATGAAACCATACTGCTGATCACTAATCATCACCTCCCTTCTTAACCTAGCTTCCACTACTCTTTCCCATAACTTCATGCTTTTACTGACTAATAACTACCATTCACAAAATGGCTAGGGGAAAAGGCTTAATTAGAGCTATTAAATGCTGCAGCAGTCACAACACTGAGAACTGTATATGATGTAACCATGAGTCCACGCTATCGCTGAGTGATTTTTTTTACTGTCACTCACATATTTAGATATAGAGGAAAGAAGCACTTTTCTAAGGGCTTCTTTTCACTAAAACAAATGAGTATCTGGTTTTACTGACTTGCTTCGCATTCCACAGCATGGCATTAATGCCATGTAAATATAATAAATTTATTTAATTGACTACTCAATATTTCAATAATTATAGCTTACTCACCTTTCCATAGGAACTACATTTATCCCCTTAGAATGTTGAAAAAGTATTTGCTATCTGAAACAGCCCTAGCAACCATATTGTACCTTTGGTGTTTGTAGAAGCTCTTAGAACTAAATATTTTCACCCAGCAATCTGCAGTTTTCAACAAAACCCAAGGTGTTTTATATAATATATAAATGCAGTAGTCTGTGCATCTGTGGCTTTAAAAAGACAGCAATGTAAGGTCTTTAACTAGAGACTTGGACTTCAGGCTTATTATTGGTTCAGAGGTAATAGCTTGTACTGCCCTTCAGTTAACTCCTTTCTATTAACATTTGCACATTTACTGTAAACAAATGCAATGATTGCTATTATCCTTTTGTCAAAAGTTAATAAAGTTAATTTTTAAATATTTGTGTATTTTGATGTTTTATACTGTCTTTGCACAAGAAGAGCTAATGCTGAGATACATGTTTAAAATAAATGTAAAATTAAAAGAAATGGTCGACTAGTGAATTATGACTTTCACAGTCTGTTGTCTAGATCTACAGACCTAAACTGAATTTTCTACAACTGCATGTTTTTTGAAAAAAAATGATTGCATAGATTACAGACCTTGGTAATCCCATGCATTATTACTTACTTGCATGAATGTTTCTTTCTGTACAAGTCCAGGTCTCAAAAGCCATGTTTATTTTCCTTTCCCTTACATTTTTCTTGCTGTAATTCACTGTTCAATAATGCATCATTTTTTAAAGTTATTTTTCCTTTCTCCAGTTCCAGATGTTGTTGACACTTGAATGTCAGCAGGCTACATTTCTGTGGGTCGGTTTCCCAAGAGGAGTCATTCAAGCACTGCCATTCTTACATGTGTGTCTAGATAACTCCCTGTGGGGTCTTCAAACATCTGAATTTTAATACCTCCAATGTAAAGGACAAAACCATGACAGAACATAACCACTGAAGGAGAAACTTCTGTAGATTCCCTTGCCAAGCCTTCATCAGTGCCTATACATCTCCATCTGGGGATAGACTTCACTTAATTAAATAATTAATCACATTGTTTAAATGGCAGGTAGGTGCAGAAAGGAATCTCATCTAATAAGAAAATATATCACAAGTAATTCTGTACATGGTATAAATAAATATTTTCTGAAATTCTTTTATATTTGTTAATCAAGGTTGAATGCTGATATGAGTGGACCATTTACAGACTCAGCCTGTGCATATGCTTTTAATATGGAGAAAAGAACATTGCACGGAAGTGCATACGATGGAGAAAAAGTAATATCATATTTGCATAGGGTGTTGGAGAGTAAATCTAGGAAAGCAGGAATGGAGGTGGAATAGTTCAGAATTGGTAAGTGAGAGCAGGAAGGCAGTAAAAAATCTATACAGTTTATTTACATTTTCATAACTGTTGCATTCTACCCTACCTTATTTTTAATTATATCCATATCTCTCCAAATTGCAAAATGATTTGTACTCCTGTATAATTACAACAAAAATATAAAAAGGCACTTAAATGTCATAGCAAGATATATTTATATCATATTAAATAAATGCTTATTTGTGACAATATCTGACACTGGTCATAGCTGAAAAGGGTTACCTTGACCAACCACCTACCCAGATAGCAAATGAAAGAAAATAAAAAATAAATAAATAAACATTGTACATCTCACAGAGGATACCTCTGCTCTGGTACAGACTCCCCATCCGCATAAAACAAAGTTCATTCCTGTCCCTATTCAGGTGTGACTGGAATCTATGGATAGGAAATAGAAAAGTTACCCCAGAACTGCCTCCTGCACTGCTAATGGTCAGAGGCAGCTCCTAAATGCTTTATCCCATCATGGGTCCCCTCGGATTATTAATGTTATGATCCCAGTTGTTCTAATTAGAGGTAATATATAATTACTGACCATGGGATGGGTAAGGCCAGTCTCTAACCAAATGGGAGAGTTTAATTCGAGCACAATAAGGGAAAGTGGTTAGACCTGAAATGGCTAGCCTAGTACTTACCTACTGACAAACAAACCAACAAGTAAGTAAATAAGTAACTCTTTTGTGCCCCTACACTCCGAAGAAATAACGCCACACGTACCGTTATTTTTTTTTAGGTTTAGGCAAAAGCTTATTTGTAAGAAATCTGAGTATAGATTTATATTAAGTATTAATTCAGGCATTTATATATTTAAGCTTTTTTAAGTTATATCGTTTCTGCGAGTTATACTAAACTTGCCAAACTGTATGCGCGAATGGGAAGGTCAGGTTCATTATGTGAATTCTGAAGTTTTACATACGAAGTAGATTGCAATTCCATGGGGATATTATAACCCAATGAATATGTAGCACCATAGGATACATTGACTGGAGGACAGAATCATGATCCTAAATTAAAAAAATCCTGAGAAATGTTGGAAGAGGTGGGAAGAGAAGGAGAAAGTTGTCATTCTACTGATTACCAACAACCTGATCAATCAAGCTGCCGTCCTTCAATAGTTTTCATCTGTTCATATTAATGGAATTTGGCTGAAATTTGGGTTTCACAAAACATTTATTTGTTTTTGTTAAATCATACAGTAATTCACTGCTTATCTAACAGCATAGCAAAACTATAGTAATCTTTTCAGTTGCCCCATTTTGTTAATTCAGTCGGATCATTTTCAACAAACTCCAGTTGTAGAGAAGACATGGAGAGAAATATTTGAACTGCCTATATAAAAGTATAATTATTAATAATAATAAATAAAGCAGAGAAATTAAGGAAGACAATCTCAATGCTATGCTAAAACTGAAGAGTCAGGAAAATGTGAGCAGCAGTTTCCTACAAAGCTCTGTATGTGGCCATTTCCTGTTTGCTGCATACTTTTCTGATGTGAAAGGTGACAGCGATGGATTTATTATTACTAACTACATTTGCTGATAATTGCAAACTGGAAACCATTACCAAATCTCATTCTGATACTCAGATTCTACAAAAAGGCTGGATCAAACAAATGCTTTTCGTGTTAATAATCGGCTTATATTTAATACCAAGAAATGCAGCACACTGTCTTTTGGTAAAATCAGTCAAAACTACTGCTTCCTATAAGCTCACATTCCACTTAAATCTGATACAGTCATCAGGGGCTTGAGTATCTTCTTTGATAAAATCTCCTTTGACAGTCATGACTTTTGTGATTATGAAAAATCCTTCTTCCTTGGAAAACTAATCACCTGTGCTATTTCCTTGTGGTATAAAGAAGTTATAGTTCCATGTCATTCCTCTTGTTAATTGGCCCATCCTTGAATATAATGCCCCATTTGACATGTACCTAGCTCAGAATCTAAATCCATTTAAAAAAAAAAAAAACTTCACCATTTCCTAACTAAAATTATCACAGGTTTCTGTACCCTAAGCTTTGCTGATAGACTAATATCCCTCTTTTCAGTGCTATATAGACCTGCATTTAATTTTTTACTTACAGTGTAGCTCTAATAATCTGTTTTTAAGTGTATTTTATTTAATGATTTTGCTGTTTGTCACACACAATTTTGTAAATTCCTTATGTTTAAGCATCGAGCTAAAGTTGGGTTGCTAGCTTGATTTTGGAATTTAGTAGAAAACCAGGGACTATCTAGGGAAATGCTCAGAAAGATGGAGGAAACATGTAAACCTCATACTAAAGCAACTCATCCAAAAATGAAGTGGGGCCTCAACATCTCTTTATTTTTGCTTGGACTTCTTTGTGATAGTGCACATTTTTGTGTATGCTCATACATTTCACACGCATAACTAGGTCTGTTTGTGTGAGTGTGCATATTTGTGCCTGCTAATAGAAGTACTTGCTTCAGGTTTTTATCAGCGGCATCCCACATGAGTCCAAAATGAGTGTCAGTGGTGCAACAGGCAGCACACACACCTTTGGTGCAGAAGGTTTTAGGTTCTAATCCCACACCTGGTAGACTAATTGCTGACACTGCAGTGCAGTATAAGGGGGGGCTGCATTCCTGAGTGTGTTGTCCTTTGGATGAGATGTTAAAATGAGGCACCACTGATGGAAGCTCAGCTGAATGTAAAACATCTCAGGACACCTATGAAAGTGAATAAGGGAAATTCCCTGACACCCTTGCCAAATTTGCCCTAGTAATATAAATGCCACTTTGGGTCTCCCCTGAAAAAAGGCTACTAGCCTAATGGGACTAACCTGGTCAACAAATGGGAAATAAATAAATAAATATATGTAGAGGCATGGGTGCGTACTCACTTAGCAAAGTTAAGATAAACAAATCTGCAACAAGACAAAAAATATGGAGTTGATTTTAGAGACAGAATGACAAGAATCAATAAGGCAGAATAATTTGAAAGTCTATGGCAAATGTATTTTGCTACCAAGTGTGGAATATTCCTGATTTTTTTTCTTCATTCAATTTTATGAAAGTGACATGGACTTAACAATTTTAAACAATTAAGAATGGAGTACAGAAGTACAACTATTCACTTGAAAAATGAGGTCCTAATAATCAAAAACTTTATGACTCATTGGTGATCACGATGTAGGCAGTAAGTTCCCAAGCTGTGTTATTCCTCATCTTATAATAATATAAAATATTGCAGAAGCCACCCAAACTAATGATAAGGAACCACTAAATCACAGATGCTTTCTGTGGAAATAAAATGTAATAATTCTTTAGTGAAAGTAATATGAAAAAGAACAGTTTACACTTAGAGTTAACAGGTATGTACAGACAGCTCAGACCACCATATATTAAATAAACACAGATTGTGCAACATATCACAAGAATATTCTGTTCTGGCTATCCCTAAATGGTCCGGTGGACTGAGTTATTATGTGGAAGCAGCAACTCAAGTGTGATAATCATATACCGAGACATGTAACTGAATGGATTACTAATGGATAAAAGCGTCAGACTTCTCTGATGTCAGAAATTATGCTGGAGCATTGGGGTTAGATTGTTGGTAAAGCATGAAAAATATGAGTCCACTGTAGAGTGAGACTGATCTACTGTTTCATGTTAGACTAAATAGATAATATCCCACTTAGATTAAAACAATGTCACATTGGATTGACAAATGCCCTGAAGAGAAACAAGGGACTGGATGCATTAATGTGTGAAATGCTCACTTGTTTTAGAAAGAATAAAATACTGACACAGATTTGATTGGCATTTTAACCTTGTAGATGTCTGTTCTTGTCAAATAAAATTTAAAGCTTAATTGGAGTGTTTATTCATGCTGTGCTGAACACGGTAAAGTGTAAAATGAGATTTATATCTGATAACCTGCTATTTCTGAAGATTATGAGTCAGATGCTTACATTTTCTTGTTTTTTTTTTCTACTGACCAGTTCTTTCAAACAGACCAACAGCCCTTCTCATAAGGGCAGACTAGCGGCTGTTTAATGTTATGTTACATGCAGTAAAGGAACTGGTAGGATACAAATATAGGTTCATATGAAAGTATTAGGCTAGCTGACATTCTGGTCCATTTTAAACCTGGCTGACTTCTCTCAAATGTAAAAATCAAACACTGTACCTAGTGTCTGTGAGGTAAAATCCTTAACCATTATGCAAACCTCCAACCTCTCTATCTTCCTAGTGCAGCATTTCAACTCTACTACTACATTACTTCCAGAAACTAGTTTGTATAATGCAGAAATACAGCTATTTACAAAAAACCCCCATAAATTATGCATATCAAATATGATTCTTGAGGTCTGTTACATACTTGCCATCAGTATCTATCCCTGTAGTGGAATATACTATGATTTCAACTGGCAGTTGAGATTTTGAAAGCTCTCACTTTAATGATAATATACTACTAATGTATGGTCTTCTACTTCTTCAGCCAAAACTTTCCATTATTTATTTTCCCCTGTCATATCCTTCCATAATATTCCCATCTTTCTAATAATAATAAACTCTCTCCATGTCCTTAACCCCCCCCCCCCTACTCATTACTCCTCCTCATCTCATTCTATACCTCTGTCTATCTTGGCAGCAGAATACTCTATGTTATTTCTTATACTATTAGAAATATAGTCAATATTTTTTATAACTATGTATTGGTTTACTTGACATAGGCTATCCACTTCTGCAGTGCCTATTGCTACTTCCAGTACATATTGCATTCTAAATTTCAATGTATACTAGTAATATTTCTGTAAACTTATTTCAGTCTAGATATGTTTTTATTTGTTATGGGAATTTTCTTCCCTTGTATATAATTACTTAGCCAATACTGTAAAATGTTTTTGTATATGTTTTTGTGGAGTCTTTCTTCCCATCTCATTGTAAAATATTTAATCTGTTGCAGGGATTTTCTCCCATTGTATATAATTACTCATCAACTTCTCTTTAAATGTTTTTGACTCTACTGCAGAGATTTTCTCTCTGGACCTTCACTGAAAAGGAGCCATTGGTTCTGTGAAGGCTGCCAGCCGAGCTAGCTAGAATTTTGTAAATGATTCTATGTCATTGTAAATATTATTATGATCCATAGGCTTGTCTACAAATGTAACTAAAATATATGTTATGTGCTGAGCTTCAAAAATGTAACCACAGTGCACCTTGCTGGAAAAGAGCAGAAATGTATATGGACTATATGCCTGTACAAATGTATGTGTTGATGGTAAATGCTGGAATATACAGAGTTAACTTGCAAACTCTAAGAAAATAAGTAAAGAGTTTTATTATGTGCTAAAAAGTTAGTTTATCTTAGCTAAGAGACAGGGTGTCTAGTGCTATGTTTTTTTCTATTGTCTTGAGACAGAGATAATTACTAGGTTTCAAATGTAAAGTGTTTTTGTATTGCATTGCGACTTCCTAGCAGCTGTACTTCTGAGAGATATGTATTTTGACAGATATAGCTTAAATTTTGCTGGTTTCTGTTAGCCAGGGAACTAAGGGCAGAAGTGACAAGAATGATGTAATCTGAGATGACCCAGCAGAAATGTTTGATAGTAATGTAAGAACTATCTCAGAGAGAAAGGCAGTGCATTTTGTATCTTGCCTTGGACCTAGTAAGAACATACACTCATTTGTATTTGCCTTGCTGTGTAAGTAAGACTTTGATCATAGTATTTCTGTTAGATATAAATAGGGATATAGTAAGATTAGTCTAGAACTTTTCTGTATTTATGTAAGACTGTCCTGCAATGTTGTTTTAAAATATTTCCTGTAATTCTAAACTCTACTGTCACTGTGTTGAGTTATCGAGTATTGTCTTGTGCTTTTATTATTTATTAAATATATTTATACCTTTTAATTGTGGCTGGTTTGTGTAGAGATATTTAAGCTCTTAAAGTACTTGCATATATATTTGGTGATGCTGTATAGCCCACTCCTAAATAGCCTTCAAGTCTTGGATACACTTACCATTTGGATAATAGTAACATTACACAGTAGAATTGGTCACCCTTTGGGAGGGGCCTTATTAATAGCTGATAAGGGTGGTTGGTGGCACTGATTTCTACCTTTTAATCTGGGAAGGAGGGGGGCATAGCTAGTGAACCTGTGTCAGCCTTCCCCAGGAGTGTCTTTGTGTTTGCATATAAATCAAATCTCAAAGTGAGTGTGTCTGTGTCAGCTACTTGGGCAGGGACACAAAACACTGGTTGGACAGAGAGAGTGCTCAAGGTTTTGGCTTGACCACTTGGCTGAGATCTTAACCCTATAGCTGTGCCAGTGGGGAGTCTTATTGGGGATCTGGAGAGAGTGGGAGAAACCAGCCCCAGACTCACTGTGATCGCTGTGTGCTCTTAAGGGAAATTGTGCTTTACTGTGTGTGTACTTGTCATCCTCCCATTGTGTATGTTCCTCACCGTTAGTGCTGTGGATTGAGGCTCCTTGATTACTGGACCAGTGCAGGGGAATCACAGGTTCAGTCAGACTTTCCCCATTATCAAAGAACAAATAAATAAATAGTCTGATATTCTTGAGTATATGTGTATGCATCGCATGTTGTATCCACCCTAAATTCTCCCAGTAGTGAAAACGAGTAGTGGTACATAGCATGTTTGTCTATGTGCTTACCCCTACTTTATGGCATAGAGTTAGACAGTGTTCCTTTACAATGGCAAATTCAAATTCAGATGCTTGTACTGCTTCTAGATGCATGTATTTGTATCTTCCATTCAGAGAAAAATCCAGAAACAGTGCAAAATGGTGTCAAGTATCATTTTGTACTTATATGGGACACCAATAAATGTCTATGCATTAACCATGCATATTTTGTCATATCCTAACAACTTTCCATGCAGTTCTCCTCTCTCCTAGTAGGTCTGTTATTTAGATTTTAAATATCTTCCAGGAAGTATGGCAGCCATCAATGCAAGGGGGAGGAGGTGCTACATAAATAACGGAATGGGTGGAGCTAAGTGGTATGGGCAGGACTATATTACAGCAGGATCCACGTGGAACAGTGACAATTTTACATATATAACTGTTTGTATATGCTGCACCTTAGTTTTCCTCTTCAGAAAACATGCAAAAGCTACTTTGAGAAAGAGAAAGTTCACTTTAGACACACAAGGTAAAAGAACGCATTACACTAGAATACTACAAAAATTTGACACGTTTTAAATTCTGGGAATCATACGCATAATTCTTAACTGTAATTTTTTAGTCATCAATGAGGCTCCACAGTAATTCTGAATGTTTTTATAAGAGAAACTAAACGGACTCACTATGTACGAAAAATAATAATGTTCACAGTAATTAACTTCTGCTTTGTTTACTCAAACACTCTCTAACCCTGCCAGACCAGATTAGAGACTCTTCAGCTGTGATCAGATGACAGAAGGAATCAATCATTTTCTTCTACAGACTGCCTATCTGCCGTCTAATTACAGCGACTTTATTGATAAGCTTTAAATGTCTGATTGTAATCAAATGAATGAGTGATGGAATAAACAACAAACAAATAACTTCATATGCAACGACTACAGTAATGTATTTTAGCTCACTACTGTCAAACTGCAGTGTGATCCACTGCAGCCCTCCCCCAACACACACCCATTGATTTAAGCTCAGTGCTGTTGGACTCATACAGTTCAAACCACTATTGCAATGCCCAGAGAATGTATGCTTATGAGCATGCACAGACAGTTACTTTACTGAGAAAACTTCAGATGTCGGATTGTGATCAAATGAATCACCTCGATGCTATGAAACATCTGCTGTATAATACATGCTACACACACACACACACACACACACACATACACACACACACACACACACACACACACACACACACACACACATACACACACAAAACAGATATATATTGGATACATAAAAGAACAAAATACAGCTGTCAGTAGCATCACTGAGCAAAAGAATGCAAGTCAACAACACAAGCAATCACACAGCATAGCAAGAATAGAGTATTAAAAAAAAACTGTTTCCACCACATCTGCTCCTATCTGAGTCTGAACACACTGAGTCTTTTTCTTTCACTTTCCTTCAGGCTGCCTCACCAGTTACCTGAGGCAGCTTGAAACAATGAGAAATGGCAACTCGCTGTTTCAATCAGTAGTCTGACCAGCCCCCAATGAAATGCCATTTCTGCCCCCTGAAAAATAACAGGAAGACCTACATTATTACGTCATCATCTCTTCACCATTGGAACTTATATATCAATGCTGGAGTGTTTAGAAAATAGCCAATCTGAGTAAGCTGACTTTTTATTTTAAGAACAATTGGAAATCCTGAAATTCTGAGTCTTGAAATAAGAAAGTGAACATTTTTATTTTAACTAAAACACTTTCAACAATCACTTTGCATTTGGGAGGGTTTCTGCTCAGTAGCCAGTTCCACAAGCCACCACTAGTTAAAGCCATCCTCACTGCAATTATCTAAATTCTGTCAGAATATGCAAGATTAAGCAGCATCAACAGATATAGATTACCAGCTTGTGAAAGCGGCTCTGAAATCCATTCCCAATGGATTCTGGTTTTGCAATAACCCATTGCATGTCTGGCATGTGAGTGAAGAAAGACACAAAAAAATCTGTCTCCTGGGTCTGGCAGAAGTGACTGAAGGGTCACATGTCATATATTATTAGCATGCATGGGATTTTCCCATAATACTAAAATCAGAAGAGAGGACAATATAACTTCTAAATATCTCACAAATATAAATGATTCAGACGTCATTGGTTTCTCAAATTCATGGAAAGGGAAATTTGCTCTGCATTATATTACAGCCTTCAGTTGTAGGTGGCTTTACAGTCATGGTGATACAGCAATACCTTACTGTGGTAGATGAAAACGATCATTTATTTTGAGAACTCAGCAACTGAAAGTGCCCAACATGAGGGACCATATAAGACTATAATCGTTCATTATTTTAACAGTCAAGCATGTCATATTTCTAACCTAGTTACTGCAGACAAGGTCATACATCTCCATGAATTTGAAACTGTGAATGCACTGCACTGAATCTCCCATGAAGCAGATAAAAACCAGGGCTGTTTGACTTTACTCCCTTATTGCAAGAGCAAGGCATACTCAGTAACAAGTACTTAGGGCTAATGTTTACCCCACAACAGAAGATACATACTGGATTTTTTGTCCCTGAAACATGTTTTTTCAAGTAATTTTAAAAAGGGTAGTTACCACAAAAGTCATTCCAGTCTGTTATCTTTCCTACACCTGATTTTTCATTCCCACTATTTCTTGCACATTTGTCTTAACATATTCATTTTCATAAAAGAAAATTCCATGATACATGTATATCACAATTTTCTTTCAGACATCATGCCTCATAAACTCATAGGTTAATAGCTAAATACGAGCTTTGCTGCTCTTATGGGTCATTTTAAGCCTAGCCTATTTTCCTCAAAAGTGAGAATTAAACTCTACCTTGTACTTGAAAGTCAAATACTTTAATCATTATACCAACTCCCAACATCTTGCCATCATTTTCCACTGATGTATCATATTCTGAAATTCTTTCATTTCTTTTTCCCATATAAATCTTAATTATCCCCCAAAAAATTATATATTTAAAATAATAAAAAATATACAACTATTTTTGTACCCATCTGTAATGCTTTGAAACATACAGTACATATGCACTGATGCTTAAAAAAACTCCTGGATGAACTAAATGTAACTCTCTTTGTTATTTCACTATAAACAAAATTTCTTCTAATGAGATTTAATAGAGATCCCTAGGGAAAAAAAAAACAATGTCTAATATTTCTTTTTCCCTTTCCTTAGGCAAAATAAAAATACCAATTATGTAACTTGCTAGTCCTAGAAGTGCCCCATTTACTAAATAAACTTTCTGCCTAAATGACATTTTGAAGGTTTTCCAAAAGCTATATCTGTCCTTCATTTTTGAAATTGCACCTTCCCCTATATCTGTCCTTCATTTTTGAAATTGCACCTTCCCATTGTTTCTGAACACTCTTTTTCCACTGAATGTAAAACCTAAAGCTTTTATTTCTAGTACAGTAGATTATATACCTGGCATCCCAATGTCTATTCCAAACTGTTTACATTTTTCCTTATTTATTTATAACACTAATTTCACTAAAGTCATTTCCATTTCCTCAAATAAATAAGCAACTGTTTATTCTGAGAAACTAGAACTAAATTGTCTGCATAAACTAAAAATAAAGGAATTTCCATCCCTTTAACCAATTCATATTGTCCCCATAAAAAATTAACATCTCTGTACATAGGTACTGCATTTATCGCCAACAAAAATAGAACTCCACATAATGGGCATCCCTGCCTATCTCCCTTCCACAGTCTGATGTCTGTACCTTCCTAACCATTTATTATCAATGACACAGTTCACCTACTTTCTACATATCAATCTCTGAATTTTGATACCAAAACCATACTGCCATAATATTTCCCATAATGGTCACCTTTGCCATATCACACATCAAAAGAACACGTTCTCTTATAAGATGATAGGTTCATAGGTAAGTACTAGGCTATCTGCACTTGTGGAGCATTTTAAGCCTAGCCAGTTTCCTGTTTTGTGCTCAAAATAATTTATCCCATTTGGTTATGGAATGGCTTTACTACCCATCCCATGGTCGATAATTAAATATTACCCCTGATTAAAATAACTAGGATCATACCAAAGATTATTTGAGGAGACTCATGCATGGGATAAAGCATTTAGGAGCCACGTCTGTCCATTACCAGTAGCCTAACAACTAATTACAAAATCCAAAAAGTAGTGGAAAGTGCTCAAAAACAAACCAAATCAAAAGAAGAGCACAGTGTTGTGGGTCCACGGATAATTTATTGTATAAAACACATCCACAAATGAAATAAAACGTAATTAAAATCCACAATGGTAGACATCCAAAATGGTTAAGGGCTTTCATCAAATAAATTGACTTCCTCAGAACACAATGACTAATAAAGTTCAGTTTTAAATATATGAATTCTAATTAGTCAGAAATTCAAAATGACCAATCATGTTCAATGACAGCTCCCTCCTCATGAATAAATATTCCCTCCTCATGAATATGTTAAATACATAGTTATTTAAAAAGAAAGAAAATAGCAGTCTCATCATAAAATACACACACATGAATATTTCATTTCAATAAAAAACTTGTAATGAAAATATACACTACAATAATCTAAAATGTTACTACACTAAACCTGCCTTTTCTTTTAAAACAGGCATAATAGAGATATGTTCATTAAGTCCTGGGGGGGGGGGGATCAGCAGCCAGCCGCAGTTGCCACAATAATTCCTTTTTATACAAAACATTTTGCCAGTCCCCACCCCTGGCTTCAGTGGTGACAAATTCTAATATACCAAATTTGTAAGACTGAAAATTACTACAGGTGACACTATGTTTAAACAATGCACTAGTATCTTTTTCATTTTTGATATCATACAAATGTTCGTATATCCTATTTTTCAGTTTTCTTTCCGTCTTACCTACATAAAAGGAAGAACAAGAGCAGCACTTAGCTATATATACAAGTTTAGTTGAATCACAGTTGCCACTCAATAAAAAAATATGGCTCTTGTTTTGATTGTCAAGAATAATAATATTGTCTTTTAAAATATATCTACAATAGGAACATCTACCACAAGGTTTACTACCCCCTCTCTTAATCCTGGTGTTGTTCAAATTGTATCTAACAGGTTGGGATCTAAACCTACCCACACCCTGAATGGGGTATACACCTTGCCCCATTTATTTAAAAACCTCTTCAAGAATAGGGTCAATAAAATGCAAACTCTGTACCTTGTATCTGTGAGGCAAAGAACTTAAACATTATGCCAACTCCAGTTATGTAAATGCCAGGTAAATCAGTCTACAGTCTACTTCAAGCTTAGATGATAATTTGAGGTTCAGATTAGCCACTACACAATGTATATGTGAAGTATAGAACATGACCATTATGTCAACCCTCCCCAGGGATCCTTCATCTTGATTTAACTACAGATTAACTATCATTAAAAGCGCTTTACCAATTCTGACATATTTGGTTATTTTGGCTTTTATACTTCTTGTCATTCAATTAAAGTCACCTGTTGCAATTAGCAGGTTGACTTTGAAATATGCCCTTGCTTCTTCCAGTAGGCTCCACCTCTCTTCATATTTTGGACTTGCATACAATGTAATTACTCTTATTATAGTATGTCTGAGCATTGCATCCACCACTAGACCCCTACCTGTCTGTAGTATCAAAAAATCTTTAATTGCAATTGCACTCTGTTTATAATGGAAAGCAATACCTGAACAGGTCGCAGTCCCAACCATCCAAATAATTCCATCCTCACAATTTAACAAATTGCTCTTTCCCAATGGAAAAAACACCTGATGTCCAGAAGAATTATAAAAATATAATTTTTTAACCACTATAATAGTATAATTCTTCTACATTTCACCCAAAGCATTGTAAACGTTTATAAATAAAACAGAAAAAAATATTACTGCTTTTTATTTTACTCTTTCTGTTCATGCCGTTGAGTTTTCTTTTTCATTTATGGACTCTGATAGCTATAGTACCATTTTTCCTCACTTCCTTAATTTCTGCAGAGACTTGTCTATTCTCACCATCTCCACTTCAAATCTTCTAAAGCATTATTTAACGAATGACAGACATTTTTTTTTTCTGCCTGCATGCCTTCTACACATTTGCCTTTCTACCCCAGAAGGGTCCCTACAGTCTTCTACCTTATGCTGCTCTGTTAGACTTGTCTTTCCATTGCAGTACAAAATAGAGTTCGTTTTGCCCCTGACAATCTACATGCCCTGCATTACCACATTTAGTGCAATGCAATAAACATTCCTTAACTGCATGTATTTTATACCCACATTTACTGCATCTTTTGGAATAACAAACATTTATTAAGTGGTCGAATTTCCTAAAAAAATGTCTACGTGTCTAAGAATTTTCTCCATAACGTAAAACCTGTACACCATTGCTTACAACACAAATACTAGGTAAGTGAACTATAGCATTCTGTACAGTTTTCTGCATTAACCCTACCTCTTGGACTCAATTTAAAATATCCTCACCATCATAACATTTTTTACATCAAAAATAGATTAACATTCTTTTTCAAGATACTTTTTTGCATCCTTGCATACAACATTAATGCTTCTAAAAAGTACAAAAATATATTCTTTACCTGCAGCGAAAAACTGGAAATAAAATAGTCCTAATAATCACCATAGATTTATTGTTAAACAAAAATGCCCACACACTTACAGGCTATTTCACGTGTTTCAAAATTAATTTCAGCAAAACGTTCATTTCACAGATGAATACAAAATGCAAATCCATAGGAACAAAGCCTAAAGGCTTAATTACATCATTGCAAGTTTATATCCATCCATTTTTTGTCATGATAAGAACTACAAGTTTATTCTACTCTGAAAAATCTGTTTTCTTTGTGTAATCCCCAGATGCTGCCATTGCTACAACACTTGCATGAGTAAGTTTTTTTTTGTGTTACTGATAAACTCTCTGGCTCACTCTGTCTTTCTACTGCTTCCTTCCAAACTACTCAAACTTCCACATGTCATGGCTCATCATCAAAGCCCAAAGCAATCCTGGGAGTTGTAGTTCCTGTCAGTAGACCAACTATCTGTTTTGGAAACCACTTTTCTATTAAATCACTCCAGGATAAAGCAAATGTATCTGCTCACTCCTTCGACATCATTGACATCAAAACTTAATCTTGTAATCCTCCAAACTGTAGTGTAAAAACTTCAACCATTTCACTATTATTCTTTTTTCATTTAAAGTTACTTCTTCCATACTGTGTAGACACAGCCTCCATCATGCCTGTCCTCTTGTCCATCTTGGACTCCCCCACTGGAAAGAGTAGGGAAAGTTCCCCTCTGCTATAATCAAGTTTATCCTAGTCAGTATGAATATCACTTTGGTTCTTTCCTAAAAAGGGGGATGTTTGGTTAGTGAGATGAATCTGATCAACATAGTGTAAATAAATACATATATTTATGGCTTTTTAAAGAAGCAAAGTGGCAAGTCACTTTTGTCATTTGCATGTATCGAGTGTGCATGACCAAACAATTGCTCAATAATATGACGTTTTTTTAAATGTTTATGTCAGGTATTATCTATTTATTCACAGATGGGATGATTATAGGGCTTAGTTTAACTGTTTTGTACTAATTAAGTTTAATTTATGAGATCCTAGCTTGTGCGTCAGCATGCATATGTGAATGCTGGCATGTCAGTCTATTGTCACCTCTTTATAATATAATTTAAAGTGAGCCTTCAGTCCCTTGATCCAAATCAATCTGGCTTTGTTAAAGGCAGATCTTGTCTATGTGATCTAATCAACTTCACTGAAAGTGTTACTGAAACCATGGCTATGGACCACTTTGCCTGTGTGGATCTAGCCATAGCCATCCATGCAATTTTCCACAAAGATGTTATTTTAATGCTCTCTCAATTGAACATCAACAACTGTGTCATGTGCTGAATAACCATGTGACTCATTAAAGGGAGACATAGGGTTCCGCATCGAAGAACATCACTAGTAGACTCCCTCTCGGCTGTTGTCCTGACCACCTCTTCTTCAGAATCTATTTTTCAGACAGCAAGGTGGAAGTAAGGATTTATGGTTGAAGAATTTGCTAATGGCTCCTTTATGGATCCTCACATACTCCAGCAAGGGATTGTCCCTGATAACAGCATAAATATACTGCGGGTTTATTCTGGAAGCAAAAGTTCTCTAGCTCATGCTATGTTACAGATACCCCCAGAAAAGTGACACAGCCATCAAAGATCTGGATGTCTTCTTTAACAAGGAATTTCCTCAACCAGAATTTTTCAGTTGTAGTCAGGAAGTCATTCTATATGGCACAATTAATTTCCAAAAGCATTTCCTTATAAATAAGGAATTCATATTTTTCCTTTATGAATCCCTCAGCAGACCATCACTGAATAGAATGCCACCTTAAGCACTTACGTCCCCAAACATCTTGCACAACTAGAGAGACTCCAATTGATTCATATTCAAGAAAATTATTGAATTATAGTCTGTAAGTGACCCTGATACATTAAAAACATCCTCTAACTGTATTCGGTGTCTCACAGAGTCTTCTTCTTCTTAGGGATCTATGCTTTGCCTTCTGTATCATGAATCATCTTAGCTTATTTGATCTCCTTCACCTATGCAAGACTAGCAGCATCATGAATTCTTGTACCAAGGACTTTAACCTTAACCTTCACCAGGACATAAAAATGACCTACTGGTATGACAGGCATATAGCACATTGCATTCCTTATTTATGGAACAGGCTTCCCCCTACACATCAAGCAAATGAACAAATTAGCTATGATTAAAGACAATCTTGATGTTGTGATGAGCATTCCTAAATTCAGCAGTAGGACAGGTAGTCTGACTGTCCTTCTTCGATAAATACTTTTTAAATATAATTAATTTATACTGGCTAATCTCTCAATGATCAGGAAGACTGAACCTATAAAACAAAATTAGTGACAATGGAATTACCTTTAGCATTACTTTTTTTTGCTTCTTGCAGCTGACCATCAACTACCATCAGGACCTCTCCTCATCCACAGGGTTTAATGAGCACTCCTTCCTCCCTCTGACTTGATTTGTTGCCTGCTTGGGGCAAGTGAGGAGATTGGGGATGCTGATGCAGTATACTGCTGTTTGCTGAGGATTTTTTTTCTCTGTGCTGAAACTTTCACCCTCACACACCCTATGTTTGCAGGGGCTAACATGCAGTGGAACATGCTGTTATATTGCCCCAAATATGCAGTGACTCAGCCAATGCCCGCCACCTATTCCCTTAAGGGAACACATCTGTTGCATGGCCCCAGCCTCCACCAGGGATGAGGTGCCAGGTGCACCCAAGTGTTCTGCATCCCCTTAAGAATCGACTTGTCCAACCTGCTAGAGCCTCAGACACTCAAGTCACTAAACATCCCAGGTTTCCTTATTCATAATTGAGGGTTTTATCCATCTATTCCATGTTGCTGGCATAATATCTGTACTATTACTCCTAATCTCTTGGTGTTTTTAGCTCAGTACATTACCAGTCTTTACTTACTGTCTCCATGAGTATAGTTTCACACCTGTTATTTTCTAGTTATGTCTTATGGAATTCTAAAAAAACAATTGTCCACAACAGCAAAATCAGGATGCAGGAACACCAAAGCACGAAATGAAGTCCTTTTATTCCAACAAGATCATACAGACTAAGCGCCTGGTATCATCAGAGTCTGTTGAAACACTAATTCATTCATACTTAAATAGCAAACCAAACCTCAATCACACAATTAATTAATCAATCATTCCATACAACACCATTTCAACAATTGTGAATACAAATACAAAATTAAATTTAAAAACTATATATAAATGTAGAAAACTTTCTATAAAAATAAATGGTGTGGATATGAACATGATGTTGATATAATAATTATAATTTTAAATGATTAAATTACAATGTAACTATATAAAATAATATTAATGCATGAATTGATTGTCAAAATATATACTAATACATTCAATATTCATAAACATAATGCGGTCTGAAGATATTATAATCATCTATATGTACATTTCTAAGTAATGTCATGCCATAACTCTCAACCCTAACCTACTGTAAACGAAAATAAAATTAAAATTGAAAATACACGAATGTTAAATAAAAATTGTAAACTGTATGTAATATTAAAACATTAATGAACAAACTAGTGAATAATTAAATTAATCATTATCAAGAAATTAATTAATTTTTGAGACTTTTTTTTTTTTTGAAAAACATAACAATTTATCCTATCTAAATACAAACGCAACATCAAAATGTGGGAACTAGGTATCTGATGAACCATACCAGATTCCAAAAATGTCACCAGGGTGAAAGGCATCACCCTATCGATAATAAAGAACAAGAATTTAGTGAAGTTTGTACATACTCCACTGTTCAAATATAAAGCATTATGCACATCCTTGTTCTTTATACTTCTAGTGTGTTCACTAATTAATGTAATAGGCATCACAGCAAAACCACTAACACATGTAACAGTTACCACATTTACTCATCCTAGATCTATTATAGCCTTTGTTCTCCCTTTCCAAAATATTTTTGATGTTACTTCCTCTACTAAAGACAA
The DNA here is from genome assembly GCF_019279795.1 of Protopterus annectens. Lineage (NCBI taxonomy): Eukaryota > Metazoa > Chordata > Ceratodontiformes > Protopteridae > Protopterus > Protopterus annectens. The sequence continues at coordinate 548,692,704 of NC_056749.1, forward strand.
TTTTAACAATTTCTTGTTTGTTCATGTCATTAAACTTCAAGACAAAAGTAAGACTATCCCCTCAATTGTCATGTTGTCAGAAATATCCTCTTTCAATAAATAAACCTATCAAGGTATACATCTCCTTCTTAAAACATTCGTCATTACTGACCAACACCATTTGCCCTTTGATCACACCCTTCCGTTGGTGGAGGGTGGCAACTAGTAAAATGCAACATTGAGTTGGTTTGGAAATACAAATATCCAAATAATTTGTTGATGTCACATTCCATGTGTATGTAAACCTAAAAAACTCTGTAGTTTGATTGATGTATGTCATAAAATCATTGACTTCATCCTCAGTGCCCTTCCAAAAAATTAGAATGTCGTCCAGAAACCTGCTATATAGTAATATGTGCTCTTTGAATACAGATGATAAAGTTAAATAATTACTTGTCAAAATGAATCTCATAAAGTCTATACAAATGTTGAGTCTCCTAAATCAAAACTTTTACTGTTCATTGGTTCACAACATCTATAGTTAGAAAACCATAGGTCTCTACATCCATTTCATTTACTGCTCTAACCCTCTCAAGGCAATGCCAGGAGTCTTTAATAATATGCTCAAGACCCTTGTGGACCTTAGAAATAATACAGGTAATTTAGGAAATTTGACACTCAAGTAATCAAATTCATCCTCATTGAGAGCTCCTTGATAAATTGCATCCAAAAGGTACAAATCAATCTTGCTATATGCCCTATTAATTTCATGTCTTGACACTCTAGCATATGTACCTTCATCACTCAACATTTTCATATAACCTTTCTCTCCTCACATGTTAAATTGTCTTGTATATATTCGCTCAACCATTTGTTCAAATATATTAATGTCTCTTCATCACTGCTCCAACTGTTGAGGGATAGGGGTTTACTGACATCACACCTAAATTTGAAAAGTACAGTTGTAAATTTAACCTTCTTGTGTAAAGCTTTAAATTCACCAAATTTACTAAATAATTCAAAATGGACCCTACCTATCTCCAAGTCTTTATAGTTATATAAACCTACCTGTTTAGATGTTTCATCTTCACTAATTTGTGTGTCAGTTTTACAGTCATTACTATTGTACACAATCAATATGATCATGATGTTCTTCATCATTAGACTGTCCACATCTGAAGATGCAACAAAATCTCGATTAAAATGCTCACTATCCAAACATACTTCATTCATACAACTATCAACCATACAATGCTTGTGCGTCTAATGATGAAGAACATCATGATCATATTCCAAGTATCATTTCTGAAAATGATTAATTAATTTCTTGATAATGATTAATTTAATTATTCACTAGTTTGTTCATTAATGTTTTAATATTACATACAGTTTACAATTTTTATTTAACATTCATGTATTTTCAATTTTAATTTTATTTTATAGATGATTATAACTACTTCAGACCGCATTATGTTTATGAATATTGAATGTATTAGTATATATTTTGACAATCAATTCATGCATTAATATTATTTTATATAGTTACATTGTAATTTAATCATTTAAAATTATAATTATTATATCAACATCATGTTCATATCCACACCATTTATTTTTATAGAAAGTTTTCTACATTTATATATAGTTTTTAAATTTAATTTTGTATTTGTATTCACAATTGTTGAAATGGTGTTGTTTTTGTCTTTATGGTGCTATTCCTTTAAGGAATTTATGGAATGATTGATTAATTAATTGTGTGATTGAGGTTTGGTTTGCTATTTAAGTATGAATGAATTAGTGTTTCAACAGACTCTGATGATACCAGTTTACTGGTGAGTCTGTATGATCTCTTTGGTGTTCCTGCATCCTGATTTTGCTGTTGTGGACAATTGTTTTTTTACTTCGTTGTGGATCCTGGTTTGGTTTCCTGTTTGTTGATCTTATGGAATTCTACCTATTAATAGTCTAAGTGGGAAGGTCAACTAATAAAAATTGCTACCTGACCTGTTATATCATTGGCTTTCATTATTACTGACTGAGCTGAAAACATCTATGCAGATTCACTAGGGGTGGTAAAATCCTATATAAGGCGTCATATGGTGCCTCATATTTGGGGACAGGGAAGAACATTTCTGTCTTTATTTAACAGTTAACAATATGGCAAATCTAAATGCTTTACTGAATATGCAATGGAAGTGAAAAGGTGCATTTCTCTGTTGATTCACATTGCCCAATAAGTGAGAAGTAAATGACTAAATGTTTAAAACTCATCTCTGACTGTCTCTTCCATACTGCTGTGCTTGTATGTTAAGTACAGGTGTATCCAGTATTGCAAGAGAGCTGACCATCAGAACTGTTGTAGGAGTATTTCTCTATCCAGCTTATCTAGTTGCTCAGACAATGGATCTACAAATGTAAGCAAAGGTAACCATAACAAAGGAACCTGAGGGACTGTTGCTACTCTATGCAGTTCATTTTAGCAGAGTACATGTACACAGATCTGTTGGGTATTTTGCGTGCTTTTCTTGAGATGGGTATGTTTTCCCCATTGTTCACTGGTGGTTCTTTATTCTCTGATTTACATGATTGCCTAAGAGCTAACCGTGGGCACCAAGAATCTGTGAGGGCCTACTCCTTCCTAGGTAAATGTATGTCGCAGCTTCTTCCTAAGCTTGTCTTGTATACAATAGTATAGTTAGTTTATATATCCCATATGTTTATTAAAACTGACATGTTTGCTGCATTATTTTACCTGCTGCCCATGCGACTGTTGCTATCTTGTAATGGACTTCAAAGAAAGGCCCTGCCCTACTGAGACCTGAACCTAAGTGTCAAAGTTTTGAGTTGCTACAGGTATCTTAGACCTATTTGTGTGAAGTTCTTCCAGAAAAGATTATAAACCTCTCTTGTTTTTGCAGAAGGGTCCCTCAGATTCCTATTAATATCATTCTCACAGTATTATATGGATCTTGATATTTGTTACACAATATTAGCAATCATTTCTGAAGTGTACCATATTGAATGCATGATGCTTTGGGGTTCCAGTTAAAAGGTATAAAGTATTCATCCAAATCAAAGATGCAAAGGCAGATATTTTTTTCCTGCAAGAATCTATCATAAAGCCAGACACTACGATGTAATCTGTAACTATGTGTCTACTAGAATAACAGAAGTGTTCATAATGTTGAAGTAAGGCTTGGGATGTGATGTTACCAAATACAGAATGGGTTCATGGTAAGATGGACATTGGCATCTACTAACATCTACTTTGTTTAACTCTAACAATTCTGTCTTTATCAGTGACTAGTTTGTAACTATATTCAGGGCTACCTGGGAAAATAAGTAATACTGTCATCAAGCTGAGTGGAAAGTGTTACAAAATGGAAAATCATTTGACTGGCTGGTTAAATCTATTCATCCTGGCTGATAGAGTCAAGAAAATTTAATGCTTTGTCTCTCCAGAAATAAACACCAGTTGACTTGACTTTATCCTGCTAGCAAACAGCCTTCTTCAGTCATAATAGACTGCTTTGGTGAAGAAAAGGTTACTTCTGAGGATGTTCATGCATTTGTTACTGTCCTATGATGGACTTCTTAGAAAGGCCCAGCACTTTGGAGACCTGAACCAATGTTACAAAGTGACCACAGACTGGGTGCCTGAAATCAAATAACTTAAACATAAAAGGACAGGAGCCAGAATGGATACTGAGTAAAATATAATTCTTATTCAAAGCAAAGACCTTCAGGCTGCAATGAGATGTGTATCTATCTTAAAAGCTAAACATATGAACATTTTGTTCAGAACTCACCCCAGCTGAGATACAAACTGGAAAATCAAGAACTCTCTAATTTACATGATTGCCTAAGAGCTAACCGTGGGCACCAAGAATCTGTGAGGGCCTTCTCCTTCCTAGGTAAATGTATGTCGCAGCTTCTTCCTAAGCTTGTCTTGTATACAATAGTATAGTTAGTTTATATATCCCATATGTTTATTAAAACTGACATGTTTGCTGCATTATTTTACCTGCTGCCCATGCAACTGTTGCTATCTTGTAATGGACTTCAAAGAAAGGCCCTGCCCTACTGAGACCTGAACCTAAGTGTCAAAATCGTTATGCGTTGCAGAGTGTTTTGAGTTGCTACAGGTATCTTAGACCTATTTGTGTGAAGTTCTTCCAGAAAAGATTATAAACCTCTCTTGTTTTTGCAGAAGGGTCCCTCAGATTCCTATTAATATCATTCTCACAGTATTATATGGATCTTGATATTTGTTACACAATATTAGCAATCATTTCTGAAGTGTACCATATTGAATGCATGATGCTTTGGGGTTCCAATTAAAAGGTATAAAGTATTCATCCAAATCAAAGATGCAAAGGCAGATATTTTTTTCCTGCAAGAATCTATCATAAAGCCAGACACTACGATGTAATCTGTAACTATGTGTCTACTAGAATAACAGAAGTGTTCATAATGTTGAAGTAAGGCTTGGGATGTGATGTTACCAAATACAGAATGGGTTCATGGTAAGATGGACATTGGCATCTACTAACATCTACTTTTTGTTGGGCAGTTTCCTTGTGTTTAACTCTAACAATTCTGTCTTTATCAGTGACTAGTTTGTAACTATATTCAGGGCTACCTGGGAAAAATAAGTAATACTTACTACAGGGGCAAATTCATCCTTACCTTTTTCACAGTACTTGACAAGTCATCAAGCTGAGTGGAAAGTGTTACAAAATGGAAAATCATTTGACTGGCTGGTTAAATCTATTCATCCTGGCTGATTCAGGTAGACCATTTCTCCCCAGAGTCAAGAAAATTTAATGCTTTGTCTCTCCAGAAATAAACACCAGTTGACTTGACTTTATCCTGCTAGCAAACAGCCTTCTTCAGTCATAATAGACTGCTTTGGTGAAGAAAAGGTTACTTCTGAGGATGTTCATGCATTTGTTACTGTCCTATAATGGACTTCTTAGAAAGGCCCAGCACTTTGGAGACCTGAACCAATGTTACAAAGTGACCACAGACTGGGTGCCTGGATAGCTAACTACAATGTGGTACACAAGAAGGGACGTTACCCTAAAAGAGTTGCTAAGTTAGGTTGGAAATCAAATAACTTAAACATAAAAGGACAGGAGCCAGAATGGATACTGTGACAAAATTATAGCTGTAGCTTAAGGTTCCTTACCGCTATTAGTAAAAATATAATTCTTATTCAAAGCAAAGACCTTCAGGCTGCAATGAGATGTGTATCTATCTTAAAAGCTAAAGTAGCTGTTTACATATAGGTTCTGTTTCAGTGGCCATTGAGCATACAAGTTGTTTGTCTATAGATCCAAAGTTTTACAAACATAATGACTTACTATCTCTGTAAAGTTAACTTATTGTAGTCATTCTAGCAATCAGGAAACATTTTTATTTTTCAGCCTTTATAGATCCATCATCTGTGGGTATTCATACAGGCATACCATTACATTAATTCATACCATCTCTGATTACCTGGTTAGTCCATTTCTGGATTCAGGGTTGTGGAACAGTTGGATAAGATTCTGGCATTATCTAGGCCATTATCTAGGCCATTGCAAATAAGCTAATCTTGGAAAGAGTACCAGTCCATTGCTGTAGGAATGCATCCGTATGTGCATTTGCAGGAGCTCCTGTTTATCTGCAGTTTGCCTTTAGAAAGGGGAGGAAACCAAACCACCTGTTAGAACCCCAGAGATATATAAGGGAACATATGAACATTTTGTTCAGAACTCACCCCAGCTGAGATACAAACTGGAAAATCAAGAACTCTGAGATAACAGTGCTATACAGTCTCCCAACTAAACCAGCTGAAGACAGAAAACTGGGCGGCACCCTTTACCTAGGGATAACTCATAGATGCACAAAGGCTGAGCAATCCTAATGCTTGGTTGTGGTATGGCCAACATTTCTGTCAATGGAGATCAGTAAGCAAAAGCTTATGCTGGGAAGTCAGGCATGCTGACATTTGGTTAGCAACAATGTTGGACAATGCAAGGTAGGCAGGAGAGAGACTCAGGAGATAAGGTAGGGACTTGCTGGAACTTTTACACGGGTAGATGTTCGTGGCCAGTCTGTAGGTTTTATCCTGTATATTCTAGGTGTGTGGGAATGGGCATTCACATAGCAATGAAGTGCTGGCATAGAGAAAAGGGAGTTGTGCAACTGTTTTTACCAGTACAGGATGGGATCAGGCAATCTAATGGAAGGCAGCTCAACTTCAGGGGCAGGGATAATTTTTGTGGGCAATGAGCAGTTATGCCATTTCAAGGACAGCCAGGGAGGCGAGCCTTCTCATTCAGAATTTAATATATGTGCTGGAAGTGCTGGAAGGCCAATTGTGTGACTGCTGAGGTAGTGAGGGAGTTAATCGATGTTTTCTGGGAGGAATTTTCCATTAAATCAGGAATGGAGTTGGGTGGGGTGCCTTGCTGCAATCTGAAGACAATCAAGGGGAAGAAGGACATTGTCTAAGGAAGCTGAGGCTGGCAGAGTCTTAGGCCCTTTTGGAGTGTTGCTTTTCTTTATTGGTTTAGTTCCTAAGAAGCAGCAGGGTGAATCTAGGTTGGCCCATCATTTATCTTACCCAGAGAGGGATTTGGTAACTGATTTCACCAGCAGATTGGATGCCCAGGTGCAACATGCTTCTCTGGAGGATACTGTGCATCTAATCAGGGTATTACAGAACCCATGGCTTGTCAAATTGGACAGTGAGGTGGCTTTTTAACTTTTTCCAGACAGGAAGGTGGATTGGCCATTGCTTGTTATTGTGTAGATGAACAGTATTACTTTCACAAAGCAATGCCAGTGGGGTGTGTAGTTGATTGTGCCACATTCGAAAAATTCTGCTCGGCATTGCAGTGAATTTGGCAAAAGAGGGTTCCAGGTCAAATAATTAAATTTATATCATATTGCTCATGGAGGATAGGCAGGAATATGATACAAGTAAGCTTGTATTTCAGGAGATGTGCAGGTAATTGGGAATGCCATTAGTGCTGGATAAGCTTTACGGGTCAAGTCAGATGCTGAATGTTTGGGGACTGACAGTACAAGTAAAGAAGCAGTTATTTTGTTTACCTGCAGATAAGTTTGTTACGTTGAAGGGTAATAATGAATCTATTGGAATGAGAAGGAAGGTGAGGGTTAGGGATGTGACAAAGTTGCTGGAGCTGATGAATTCTTCATGCAGGCCAATATGTCTGGGTAGGGCTTTTTGTAGGTCAGTTGTGAATCTGTTCAGAGGATGTTAGTGAAAGCACCATCGGGTTAGTGTTTCATGGATGATGAAGGTAGAGTTGTCATTCTGGATGGCATTTCATTATGATTTAGTGGAGTGTTATTTTGGTAGGAGGGTTAGTTGAAGGATGTGGAGCTAAGCCTGTAAACAAAAGTGTCAGGAGCTCATGGCATGGTGGCATTCTTTGATGGAGAGTGGTTTGCGGTGCACTGACCTGATGAGTGTCCAGAAATGTGGACAAGAGATGTGGCATTCCTGAAGCTTATACCAATTTGAGTGTTGTCTGTGGTTTGGAGTGAGGGGTTAAGAACAGAAGAGTTATTTTTCTTTGTGATAATAAAGCCATGGTTCAGATTTTGGCAAGAAAAACAGCAAGGCCAGTTTTGGTTTTGTTGGTAATGCAGAAGTTAATGTTGCAGAGATTGTTAATTTTAGGTTTTCAGCCAGATATGTGCCTGGATATTTAATGACGATAGTCTTTCTTGTCTTCTGCTTCATAGGTCTCATTCACTAGTTCTACGCATAAGTCAAACAACAGTGGAATTGCCACAGGAGATATGGGATCCTGGAGAAATGTAGCAGGTTGGTTGATCCAGAAATTGAGGTCAAAATCTATGGAAGGCTTAGAATTTGGTGGTTGCTGCATTTTCAGGGATTGTCAGGCAGTTGCTGTAAGTGACAGGAAGTGGTCAGTTGTTTTGTTGATGAGGTATGTTGTTCACTGTTAGCATTTAGCAGCTCTTAGTGCAGCTGCAACGTTGGCTGGTTTGAAGGGTTTTATGAAAGCATGAGTGGTTAGTAGGTTGATCAAAGAGTGTTCAGGGTCTGAGAATAAATAGTCATTGTTCTTTGAACAAGCAGTCACTGTTGGTTACCACTGGTTTTGTTGAGCATCCAGTCAAGCAGGTTATACTCCATGGGTGGGCTTGGTAATAGTCATGTACATGGGGGTATTTAGAGAAGTGTTTGGGGCTTTACACTGGAGGGACATTTGTATTACTGACCCAATGATAATGATCTGGTTATGCCAGTCAAAAACAGACAAGATAGGGATGGGTCATTAGGTTATATTGTATGGTAGTATTGAACTCTTGTTATGTCCAGTGGCATGGTTTAGGCAATTGTGGAATGTGCAAGGTGGTGTGTTGGATGATTTGTGATTTCATTTGGGTAATGGGAAGGCTATAGTTGCAGTACAACTTGCATGTATGCCTGATCAGGGCTGCTTTGGAGTGTCAAGGCATTTGCAGTGAAAGATTGTTTGCTGCATTCTTTTAGGATCAGGCAAGCACCTGAATTGGTGAAGGAAGGAAAATCAGTAGATTTCATTCATAGTGTGGAGAGGGTGATGTCTAAGGCTATTTTATCTAATATTACATGGGGTTATTTTCCTTAATTGTTTAATTTTGTTTATGTTTTTGCAAGTGGTACCATTGTCTTGTTGGGTCATTCTTTTGTTTTCTGGGTGGAGAAGAGAGTGGTGATTTGACCTGGGGAAGTATGTGGGGTTTGGACCAGGAGAGATGAAAGGTGCTTTGGCATGGTTTTAGAGGATTTACATGTTAACATGTTAGCAGCTGTTGGACAAAGCTGTTGTGATACAGACAGCATTAGGTGCACTTCATTTGTTGGCCATTCATCTAGGTAATGACTTGGGTCAGTAACACAAAAGAGCCTTGTTGGGGAGGATTGTTAATGCCTTATTAGATCTGAAGCAAAGATTCATCTAGATGGTTTTCGTGTGGTCTGAGATTTTTCCCAGGTTGGTGTGGAAGCATGCTGATAGTTTTATGGCATTGGAGAGAGCTAGACAATTTGTTACTCATCGAATGCCAGGACCTTTATAGAATTCAGGGTTGTAAGTGATTGAGTACATAGAAGGTGATGTCAAGGATGCTTCATAATACAGGACTGATGGAGTTCACTTGAGGTTTTGATCTGTTCAGTTGTTCATTTCACATTAATTTTGAAAGATTTGGTTAAGAATTGGTAAAGAACGGGGAAGGTAACAGCTTGTATTGGCAGGCTGGTAGGAAAAGTAAGAGGGATTCATTGGAACTCCTCTTGTGTCCCCCACTTTGGCAGTTGGTCATTCAGAAATATGTGGTGGTGGTGGTGTGCTGCTCCAGAAAATGGTGATGTTTTTAGAGTAAGCATTGGGATTTAATGTCTTTTTGTAAATGAAGGTGAACAGTTTTTGTTCTGCCTTATGTAATACTATTTTATAATATTGATCTTTACTCTAATATGTTTATGTTGCTTATTGTTTTGTATTAATGGAATTTTATTAATAAATGGTTGCAATGACAATCTTGGTGTGGTCCTTGGAAGCGGTCTTTGGACAAATACAGTTTCCTTGTGAACTCATTTCTCCTAAGACAACTGAGTAGTGAGATGGGGATGGGGAAATGGGCTTAGTGAGTGTCGTGTAGTTGTTAGGTATTCAGTAGATGTGAAAAGGGTTAACTTGCAGGAGGATAGGTGTTAGTGGAGGGGTGGGCTTAGCCAAGCTTCTTTTTGCGTAGTTTTAGTCAACACTGCCTCCCTCCATTCACTCTGTTTGAAGTAACGGTTTGTAGTAGGTGTTAGGCTTTGTTATTAGAGCAGAGTAAGAGAGGCTCATTTGTACCTGTCATCTGTTGCACCTCTTCTCTCCTCTGGTGATTGGTCATTCAGAAGTGAGTAGTGGTACACTGCTTCAGAGGATGGTGATGTTTTTAGAGTGAGTGGTGAGATTTAATGCTGCTTACTTTGGAAAGGAAGGTGAACAGTTCTTACAATGCCTACTACAATGAATATTTTTATACTGAACTTTACTCTGATATGTTACGTTTGTGTAGCTTATTGTTATGTATTAATGGGATTTTACTAATAAATGGTCACAATGGCAATCTTGATGTGTTCATTTGAAGGGGTCTTTGGACAAATGGTCAGTAAAAGTACACAGACTTTTTTATTATGACCAAATACTAATACCTAAACTAAAGATCATTCTAAGGCCCTGGACAACATAATTAATCAGTTATGTGAAGTTTGGAAGAAAGTGAATCTATATTTCTTTGCCATGTGGTCAGATACCAAACTGATAATCTTGCCTCTGATTTTGCACTATTTTATCCATATTTTTATAGGCTCCAAAAGTGTCTTCACTGAGAAATTACAGAATAAATGTATTAGCTAATTTGGGATGGTAAAAACCAGTGCTTAGCAAATTGAAATTATGTGATTCACCACAGTTTGGGGGTTGGGAAATCATCATCTTTCAGAAGTATACATTTACCTCTAACTTCCATCACTCTCTTTAGGAGTTTGCTCCAACTTTGCACCCTGGACATCTGCCGTTATACCTAAAACATAAAGTGAGGACGTTAACATTTACCTCAAGTCCAATATACATCCCTTTTGGGAGAAAAGTATATTGTTTATTTAATCAAACTATTCTACAAAATATTGGGCTACCTAGTCAACCAAGGCTAGAATTTGTGCCTACATATCTCCCTGTCCATTTTAATATGTTGGCTAATACACAGGGCATTGTCAACGTTTGCCTTCACTTGTCTCAATCAGGAAATTCATGTAGGAGATTTCAGTGCTGGGTTATTAAATATTCTGCTTAACTCACTTCAATATACAAGCCTGGTTTAAAAGATACTGCTAGTTTGAAAACCATACATCATGACTGTATCCTTTGAATTCCATCTGAGTAATATTTATGATTTTATTTGGGCCAAACCCCATTAAATATAGCAAACACTACAGCCAATTGGAACAAGGAGATCTCTTTTCTACTGAGTACAGCCTATTAGTAAGCAGCATTTAATAACCTTAGCTATCTGTAAGTAATATAGCCTTAATCACCAATATCAGGGTTTGCTTAGGACAAGCTACACATTTATAAGATGCAGTATATTAAAAACTTAGTCCAATACTTCTTGTTACAGGTATGGAACCACACTCTTTACTTATCTTCATAGGTACCGGGACTGCCACAAACTAAAGTACACTGGGAAGGATGGCATTACAGGCTTACAATCCAATTATATAAATAAGACATGAAATGCTTTTTAAAATGCATTGTGATGGCATGTTGGAAACTAATGATGGGACACCATGAAACTAAACAAGGCAAAGTCTCAGCTTTATTGCAGTCAGATCTGTTCAACCCATAAGCTTCCGCCTTTCAGACATAGTGAACAAACAACATTTCTGGATTTTAGTTTATTTAGAAAAAAATCAGTTATGAAGATTCCACTTTTGGAACTTGTTATGAAGTTTTGTTTTATTTAGTTTTAATTTATTTACATAGTTATTTACTAACTCACTTAACCTACCCTGCACTAACCCTACTCTCACACTATCGCACTAAACCCACCCTCACCCCACCCCTAACACACACCCTAACCCACCTAACCCTAACTCCTACACTACAATCCCACACACCCTACACTGCTCCCTCACTCCTAACCCTAAACCCTAGCCTACCCCCAGTCCCCACCACTACCACCACACTTACCTGTCCGCACACACTACACTAACTAAATCCCTCATCGCATACCCTTACCCCCGTCTGGTCGGGTTCTCACCTTGTCCGGTCAGGTGCGTTGTGGGTGATTTCGCCCCTCGGTCTTTGGTCGGTGAAGTGAGATTTCGGGCATCTAAAGGTGATCCGTATACATATGTATGTGTTTATCAGGAAAATACAACTGGGAATTAAAACCCCTTTTCAAGAGATGCCCAGGGAAAAACACTCCATAGTTACACAAATTAACTCATTATGATTATATGCAAAACATTTATTAAAGCCAAAGCATTTGTAGGGTTATAACAGAGACATATCAAGTGCTCAACAATGTATTGAGTGCACAGTACAAGGTGCACAGATTAAAGTGAATCTTTTTTACAAAATTAAACCAAAGGCAGTTTTGATGGTTGGACTGTACAATACACATAATTTAAAGGAAATCTGTATACAAGGACACTATTGGAGATAACTAGGCACTAAGGTAGTGAGGGGGTAATGATAACTGGGTGCCAAGTTGGGCTGATACAAATGTGAAAGAATGTACAGAGAAGGAGATAAGCTGTATAGTGGAAAGTAAAACCATGGATAAAGATAGAGAAGATTAGTGTGAGGTGAGAAAGAGAGAAAGTTCTGTGAGTGATGTGATAGTGAAGAATATATAACATTAGATATGAGGGGCAGGGGATGTCATGGCCAGAAAGACATGTGTTTGGGATAAAAATGAGACAAGCACCTTAGGAAAGCCAGTGATACTCTAGGGGAGAATTCTGATGATGGTTAGTTTAGAAGAAGTAAGTCTGCACGAGAGATGTTGCTGTGGTTATTGGTAGGAATATACTATTCTGTGGAGGAAATTAGGGGGAATTTATTTATAATAATCACTGCTGGCTTTCTTTCTTTTAATCATGTAAACTGAGTCCCATTCAGTTCTCTCTGAAAGATTATCCCATTGTGGTTAATAACATGTATATATCTTTAACAAAACAGACCCACTATCTAAGGTATAGTGAAGGGGTCAGCTGACCTGGGCCCAAGCTATTGGGAGCATGAATCGCCTGAGTTAGTGCTGTAGGAAGATGGTATGGCATTGCTTTATGAAGCCTTGAGTAAATGTTGACATGACCCAGAAGGACTAGCACAGGCTTATGGTTCTCTAACAAGAATGAATTAGACTAAGAAATGTGTTCAGCGGGTTCCTATTACGTTGCCGAAGTTTTACAGCTTTGAACACCATATGGTCAAACCTATATGCTCAAAGTTGTAAAACTTTGAAAATGTTAAAAAAAAAAAGAAAAAACTTACCTGACTGTTTTAAACGGGGGGCAAGCCCCCCTGCACCCTCCACATCCCTCGCTCTTTAAATATACCAACTCTGAGACCACATTATAATGCAGTATAGTGCAGAAAGGGAAGATTTCCCTTTACTGCACTGTAGTGTGATCTCTGAGTTGGTATATTTAAAAAGCAGGGGGTGTGGGGGTGAGGGGGGGCTTGCCCCCCTGCTTAAAACAGTCAGGTACTTTCTTTTTTTTAAGTATTCGAATTTTTACAACTTCGAACATATGGGTTTGATCATATGGTGTTCGAAGTTGTAACACTTCGATCACGTAATAGGAACCCTGTTCAGCAACCAATAAGTATAAATAAAGGGACTCAAGCTGGAAAAATGGCCTAAATAGGTACTTCCTAAGATGAGAGACCCAATAACTATATGCTTAATATAATTGTTTCAACAAAGCTTACCGATCAGTAATGTTACTGGTGTATGGAAATCGTCTGTGGCTATCTCAGTACAGAAGGAGATTGATGCAGGTAAACTACAGATTATAGACTGGTTGTGCTCAGTAATATAGTATAGAGAATGTCATTCAGAAAGTGATTCCTTATAAAATTATTGCCGAAGAATAACAATGACCAGTGTGGCATAACTGCTGACTGATGGTGTGCATCCAGTCTATTTAGCGTGTACATCTGGAAAGATGATTTTATGGACAATGATGTACCAGCGAATGTGATACATTTAGATTAGTCAGAGCTTTGGCACAATTCCGCACTACAATATTACACACTTTACCTGAGCTAAATGTGAATGTACACATTATTAGCTAGATAGGAAACAAGCTTAAGAACAGTAATCTAATACTGAAATAAAGGACTTGATTTTGTTAACGTACACAGCCACTAGAGAAGCGCGTAAAAGCTTTGTGCTCAGATCCATTTTATTTAGTTCATCATGACTATTGTGTTGGCTAGCTAGTATACCTGGATTAGAACATTTGTAAATGATTCAAAGGTTGCCTCCATGATACCTGATAAGAAGGGGCAGTATATCCTTCAAATGTTTATGGATTCCTTGTACTTTTGGGTAATAACTAATCAATCTGTGTTTAATTTCAAAAAGTGTTTTAATGACTATGGGTAATACAGCAAGCGATTATCATATTCCATAAATAATCTGTAACTGACAGTGATAGAACAGTTCTGGGATTCAGGAATTACTGTTGGCAATAGGTTCAGTTTCATCAATAATGTCTGACTGTAAGAATGTGATTGTTTAGTCACAACTATCTTGCACAAAGCAGGCTATATGTATACAGAGGTAAGGCTGTCATTGTACAGCATAGAATATTGTGTAGACTATTTGTGACATCTACACACTGAAACAAATCAAAAATGTTTTTAAAAAATAAAAAAACCTCAGTGAATGATGACCTATCTTGAGAGGACGTGGCTAATTCAAGGTTACATTTTTGAACTATGATTATATAGAAGAAACAATACTGACTTATAAAAGCTTTAAAAAATATAAACCTCATTTGTTCTAATCTATCTGAGGTCGAAAATTAAAATTGCACAACTACTTACTTAGAAATAATGAATTTACTTTAGAAACTGATAACTATAACACAACCTTAAAGACACATGTTTTTTCTTAAGAGAGTCTCTGTGTTATGGAACAAAGTACTTCCTAATAAAACACTAGCAAGTTGCTTACTTGAAAGCTACAGTTAGATGGATTTCAGGGTACTTACAAGCCCATTCTTGTGATAATCCAAAACAACTTCTCATGGCTTTTATTAGTCTATTTTACCATAACACTTATATCTCTTTAAGCACTGTTGATGTCATAATGATTTTAGAAATACAATTATTATTCAGATTTCAAAGTTTTTCCTGTGCAACAATTAATTCTGCAATTATTTGTAGTAATCTTAATTCATAGATTATCACATTTCATGTAAAATTACATTAGTATAGTATTTATTTTGATTTCAAGCACTATTTGCTTTCCAATGAGCATCTAATTTTTATCTTCTTTTAGTTTCACTGTGTTTGCCTATAATCTCAACAGCCACTGTTGAGTTCCACAATGTCCATAATCTGGGTATCCATGAGGGACTTTTGTTTTAGAGCCTTAACTTCATCCTTGGGCAACAGGGGGTCAGTAACTTCTTTACAATGTCTTCACCTTTTGTGAACTAATGCACATGTACCACCTTGAGGGCTACTGCACTCATCTATCTTGGCTGACGCCATACCTCTCAACTTCTTAACACAAGAAATCTGAACAAAACCTAAAATAATGGAGGACAAAGACCTAAAAATAGGGACAGATTTTAAAAATTGCTTTTGTGAACTCAGAAAGTTTCTGGAATAATAGGATTTGTGTTAGCATGCATTTTCTGAAGGACATGAAGTCTGAAACTCAAATGTTTGTCATTATTTATTGACATTAATCCACAGTGATTTGCCAGAAAATCACAAATTTTATGAGAAACAGGTCAAAAATATGAAGCAAAAATCTGGACAGTTGAGAGGTAGGGCTGACGGAAGAACACATCCTTGGCACATATGCTGCATATGATATACCTGGCTGTTCAGGAGATATCCGCGTAATAGCATACCAGACTGTGTTCCTCCCCAGCTTTTCCTCTGTAACCGAGCCTAGGTAATTTAAGACATAGAACTTTATCACTGTATACCATGGTACACTTAGGTTTTAATTTTAAGGGTTCCAGCCAGCGTTGTGCTAATCATTGTGTTTATATTTGTGGAGGTGGTAATGCATAAAATTATTATTTTGTGGTATGGAGTAGGTCAAACAAGCTGTCATCAGAGACAACAGCTGCATCATTAACCACAGCAGTGTCTCTTGAATATCAGCTGCTAGATTTTACTGCAGATTTCCTACAATATAAAGACAGTCTCCAAAGAGAAGCAGGTATTTGCTGTAACTAAGTGTGCTTAATGCAATGAACAGAAATGATACTTATCTTAGGATTCTGAAACCTAGAAAAACTCAGAGATGAGACAAAATCTTAGTAGTCAGTAAATCTGAGCCCTGATTATAACTGTTGCTGAAAGCTATAGTTAAAAGAAATATTAAAAGACTTAAAGCACTTTATAATAGGCTGTGCATTATATCTAGTAAAATGCCACAATTGTTGAGTTAAGCTTTGATGTGATAGTAAGACATAAAAGGAGTTGTGCGTACAAAAGGAAAACAATGATGTTGCATGTGTAAGTGCACTCAGTGTCAATTGCTTTGATCCGTATAGAACAAATAACCATTAAATCATAGTACAGACTGCTTGAATGCTTACAATGCATTTGCTAAATTAAATGTTAATAAGACTCTGCGGCATCTGAACTGTAGTTTTTAGAACTACTTTTGTTTGCTGAGCTGCACAATCAATATGACCTATGCTTACCCTCCGCAATCAGAATCCGTCATGCCTTTTTCTCTTGTTATATAATAGAAAACACGAGGCAGAATATTCACTTTTGTTTTTGTGACAGCTGACACACTTAAATCGGGAAGCATTTGTTTTGATGGGGACACCAGATGTTCTACTCAAAAGTTAAAGCTGTCTGTCATCTTTAACAGAGTACTAAAGAAAAGCAATAAAACATCCTGGAGTCACTTTGCCAGGAGGGGTCAACAAGCTTGTTCCTTGTCTTTTATGCATTGAATTATTCTCTGCATTATTGGAGATAATGACAAATGTTTATTAATTCCAACAGAAAACCACCAACACTGAACTAAATGCATATATATATAATGAAATACTGCTTCTGCCTGCAAATCTCAAAGATAGCCTGGAAGAATCATTTAATGAAATTGTGATTTCCTTTGGTATGTAAGATACAAAATTAAGCAAAATAAATTAGATTTTACTATTTAATGAAGTCACTACAAATGTGATTTTTTTACATACTTTTAGCCACCAGAGATTCTGATTGTGTGTTCAGTAATTTGACTAACCAATAAGCGTTCATATTAAATACATACCCATTTATACTATTCAATATATAATAAAGACAACAGGTATAAAACCTATTAATATCATAGATTCAAAGGTGTGTATTAATGAGCACAATGCCCTTTTTAAGGCGAGCCATGCATCCCATATCTCTGACAAGTTTTACTACACTTGATAAGTATTAGCAGGAGCTTGGAAGATGAACCATTTACAGGCTGCGTGTGCCTTAATAGAGTAAGGATCTAAATTTTAAAGTTAATAGCTAGCCTACTATTTTTTTTCATTTTTTTGTACTCGCTCTATTATATATATATATATATATATATATATATATATATATATATATATATATATATATATATATATATATATATATATATTATTTCCATTGTACTAATGGGAGAAATGAAACCTACCCTGGCAGTTATTATGACAGGGAAATCAGTAGTAATAAAACCTTGCTGAAGTAATTTAAAGATACAAAAACAGTTTCTCTGTTAATTAAGACAATACTAAGTCACATTTGTCCCAGAGTTAGAACACAAGTTTTCTCTTTAAAAAATCATGTGTATTTGTCATATATAAGGAAAACAGCTCAACTTACTGAAGTGAGATAGACATTAATTAAAATGTGAAAATATATGCTTTATTTTAAATATATCATTAATCTTTAAAAAAGTTGTGATGTAATGATGGAAACTGTGCCAATGGACTTTTTGACAGATGTTTTGTCTGTCTCCTACCAACAGTCTAGAATAGTTTTCTGTGACTGGACACTAGGCACATAATTTGTATAAAGTTTAGTTTCAGTACATCTCCAGGACTTAAAGCCAATTGACAATTCTATGTCTGTAGAACATTTAATATAAATGCCCTATAAAAATATGGCCTGATTAAAAAATTCATTACGGGATATAAATGGGAAAACAGTCCAAACAAACTGAGGTCTCCATTTATACAGTGAAACTCTGTACAAGACCAGCATCTTATCAAAATGTACACAAAAATGCCACAGCTTGTCACCACTGTTATGTTATAGGTTGTGGCCTGTCCTTGTTTTAAGATAGCTGATCCAATATCCTGGAGAAAACAGTATTTACACCATTGAAATATATATCAGAGTTAGCTTCTCTAAGTTTGCAGTGTTTGATAAAGGGTTTTGTGGAAAGAGACTTTGAAAGTACCTTGTAACTTTTGTATTCTGAACAAAATAGAGACTTGCAGAATGCATCTTTAAGACCATGGGCTTCTATCCTTGATAATATTTTGTAAATTAAATTTGGAGTGTTCCTAATGAGAAAAGACTCTAGGCTTTGTTCAAGTGATTCACTATGATCCCTGACACTGCTGAGCTTTAATCACAACTACCTGGTAGCTATGGCTTCAGTATAAAAATCCCTGAAACACACATGTTCAAGTTCACACTGGTAAAAGCAAATGACATAAATTGAGAAATATTCTAAAATCACTTTTGTAGGAAGACAACCTCCTCTCTTTAAATCCATGGGTATTAGATCCCAAACCCTTATTTTATTGTTCTAACCTAAAGTTTCTGTACCTGGGAGAAAGAGAAATCAGTCACAGGAAAGGAACAATCTACCCATTTCATTTTTCATGAGGTTCTAAGCTCAAAGAAGGCATAAATGCATTACAATTTGAACAGTAAAAATAACTACATTGTGAAGCAAGTAACATATAGATAACTGCTACCTCAAAAAACTATGCTAAAGCAACTGTGATGCCACCATTTTCATACTGAGCAACTGACTGATAAAGCCATAGTCGATTATATCAATCAGATTTCCCTGCCCCTTTCCATTGTAATTTTTTCAAATTATTAAATGTGATTAAACTAGTAGGATGTTTTAGAAATGTTATATTATGATTTGCTTTACTCCACTTCTTATCCTCCAGGATAATACCGTCTTCTTCATTAGAATAGCTTTCATTATCTTTCCTACAACTGAGGTCAGGCATATAAGCTTGCAGAATTTGTTTTGTGTTTTTCCAGTCCCATTTAAAGAGTATAACAACTGTGACCATTTTTGCATTCACTTAGCATTTGTCCAGCAAGCCAGTGATCTGCTGAAAGTTTCTGAATGGGCCTTGTCAGTACACCTGGTACCAATGCCTTATCTCCTTTTAATATCACCTACTTGAGTTCTGCCATTCTGATATATCGGTGATATATCAGTGATTCCATTGGTCTGGTTTTGTATTTACAGCTTTTTTCATCGAGAATGGGATAAACACCCCCCTTTGTATTCCTTTATATAAATGGATACAATCAAATTACTCATGATCTCAGTTGGGATACCATTTTTTGTTATATCCCTACCTCCCATCACTGGACAGTCTGAAGATATCTTTCCCCATCCCTTTCATTTTACTATATACCCAAAAAAACTCTAGCTTTATGCCTGCTGGCAGTCTGATTAGTTTAAGTTATTTTCTGTATTTTTTTTATCACATTTTTTTTATTTTTCATGTATCCTCTGCATTTCCTCTAAAGCCTTCTTTTCTTTTCTTCTAAGATTATCTGCTCCATTCTGTTTCTATTTTCTCCTTGGTCTTTTCTCTTGATCACTTATCCATTATTTTAGCTATGCTATATCTTATCTGTGGCCACAGCTTGTTCACACCACTGTCACTTGCTTTTTTCTAGACTCTCATCTGCCATTTTTTCCATGTACTTATAGTCTTTCTCAGTAATCTCATGCATTGTCTTTTAGAATGCAGTCCCTTCATCCTAGGTGTCCTTGTTAGCTACACACAGTGTTACATTCTCTGTTTGTTTGGTACACTTTTATTTGCACCCTTCTTTGCTGTTTTGGTGTTGCAGAGTTACAGCTTCTCGAATCTCATTGCTCCTTGTGAAATCTTATTCAAGCCACATGAAGCTCTTCAGAAGTCTAGCTTCTCTGTATATTCAAGCGATACTATATATCATTACAAAGAATACCTTTTCTCTCTCTCTCTCTCTCTCACTGTCACTGCACCTCAATACTGAAATGTAGAAGCAAAGAAACCATAAGTTAAATTATAGAGATTCATGTTAAGAGTTGTACTTACTGCATTTGGCTCTTTACATAACAGTAGTTCATGGTTAGAGGGGCTTGATGTTTTCTAACTTGCTGTCTTACTTTCAGGTAACTGCAAAGTTATCCGATCCCTGTGACCTACTGTGACATGCATTGCTGTTAAGCATTTTACAGTTCATAGTTAAAAAGTTATAGTAGTTGCAATAATTATAGTCTCATGTCCTATTTGATCTTAGAGTAGAGAAAAATATTTTTCAATGTACCATGATTGTGGACTCAAGAAAGAGATAAATATAATTTTGTGTTGGTCTGCATGCATGAGCAAGCCCAACAAATTACAGTAGAGAGTCGATTATCTGAAATGTCATTTATCAGAACCAGTCTTACAAAGTTTTTGAGTAGGAAAAATCTTAAAGTCTGAATATGTAAACATACGTATTCACTTGAGCATGTCTTTTAAGCTTGTAGCCAGCTCATGTGTGAAAAATATTCTTTACTGTCCACTGAAATCACTGAATGATTGAAAAGCCTATTCCTGGGTGCAGAAAAAAAAAAAAGATTTTAGAAGTTTTTTACCTGGTTCAGTTATATGTTTGATTATCTGAACAGTATGATTATCCAAACTACCATAGGTCCCAATTAGTTTGGATAATCGACTCTGTACTGTACTTCATTTGGATCTTTTCTGGTAGGCAGCATGAGTAAAATGTCAAACAGATCTTCAGTCATAAATCAGCACTACTAAAATGATTGTTACACTAAGTAATAGTAGTTAGTGCATTACAATTACAAAATATTTATAATTAGTATTTGTGAGGTGGAGTGCCATTTAACATTATCCTGAAACCAAAAGCATTGTCATTTTATTCCTTGCTAACAATCTCCGTAGCTTCATTTTTAATATGCAATAATACAATTCCAATTTTTTCTTTCTAGAATCTGCTTGGAGGAAGAGACATGCAACTATAGACATCAGAAAGGAGATAGCTGTTTGGACCAATGTCAGAATCAGCTTATATTTTAACCCATCAAAGCAGCAATTAAAAAAGACCTTTTGTCAATAAGTAACAATCACTGTTTAAATTGTATATGTTTCACTGGATAGCCCAGAACAAAATGGCCTGTATTCCCACTTTCACAGCAGTAATCGGAAATAGTCAGGTTTCTTTCTACTTGTGGAAATAAGAAGATGTAATGTTGTCAAAGGCAGAGAACTACAGATAAAAATGAACTGTCTGATGTGACTTTTCATTTCGCCCCACCCTGTTCCTTTTCTGTGTACCTTCTTTCGTGTTTACATGTGTCGCACTAGCCAGTCATTGCAGCTGCTACTGCATTAAATGAATTCATGTTATCTGGATAATGTTGTGGAAGACAAATCACATTAAATGACTGTTAGTCTCATTAATATTCAGTGGCGTAACCAGTATATATATTTTTTAATGCAATTGTGTTATGAAATGATCCATTCTTAATTGTCTAGTTAGAATGTAATAGCAATTAGTGACTTAAGCATGTCTCACCTATGGTCACCTCTTAATTGACTACTGCACTGCCCTGTCTCTCTACTTTGTTTTTCTATTCAAAACTCATCTAACTACTAAATATGCCCATTAGGGCTACTGCAACTGTAGGGGAGCTATCCTGGAACCCATCCTTCTCCAAGTAACTTGTCTCCTCTCACCCTTAAACGTATCACTACAACCTCATTGTCCCTTATTCTACCCACTGATTTGATCTCATACAATTGAGACAAAAGTTATCCATACAGTTGTAAAGAGGCAATTGTCTGACATGTCCAAAATAGGACACAGCGAGTATGAATAAACATAGTACATTGCAGTAGTTATTACCAGTAGTATATGCAATAACTGGACAAATAATTGACTAAAGCCCAGGGTCTGAAAACTGCTAAGTTCCTAGAAACCATAGAATTCTAGAGGGTAATTGGCCTATTTTAGAATGTTTTCTTTTTTTTTCCAACCTTCTCATTCACATATGCAATGTAATCCTATTCACTGGACTTCTGATAAATATTTCAGGTTTTTGCATTTTGGATTAACGCACCATTACATTTACTTTGTAATGTGAATTAGAAGGGTTCTTCTGACTTGTTTCAGTTTCTCAGTCAAGACTTTTGCTGGTTAGGTATGGATTATGCCTGCCAGCCTTTGACAAATTTTGAATTCATGCACTCCATCTCTGGATCTCATTCCCCTACCTGAGCTTACAGGCTCTCAAGCTCGTTTTCCTGTCTGCTCTTTTTCCCTTCTAGACAAATCATCTCTGTCTACATGTGTGTGTATATACACTAGGACATAAGGTTATTGCCTTCCATTTATGAAAACTATGGTCATGTTCTAGCTGTGCTCCTGAATGTCAGCCTTAATAACATCCTGCCAGTCAGAAGATTCTTCAAACATTACATTAGTCTCCACCTAGCAGTTAGCAAACAGAACTGACGTTCTGACTTGTTAATTTGCTGCTTCCTATGCCAAGGATACAGGGTTTGAATCTTTCTACCTTAATTTACCTTCTGTGTGACCTCGAGCAAGTCACTTAACTAAACAGTGCTTTAAGGTAAACTAAAATTTGGCTAGGCTTCTTAATGGTCTCCAGTACCACATGTCTAGCAAATAGCCATGAACCTATAAATGCCTTGATAAGTGTGTCCATGATCATCAGTATACCCTATATGATTCCAGTTCTCTTCCCCACTTTGCCCAGCAGTCATCCTAAACTTGTCTTCATGACAGCCCTCGCAAACTTTTCCCCTACCCTTTGCATTCCCAAGGCGTTCCCTTTTCCTTATTTCTCTTAATATACTTTGCAGTCCTGAAATGCTGACCTCTTTTACATGGCTGCAGCTTTACTTCCTTCATCTCCAACTGCCTTCCATGCCACTTATTTCATGTCTCTCCCACATGTTTTTCTTCATCCCATGAGGCAGCTCAGTCATTCTGGTTCGCCTCTCAGATATTGCCTCTGTGCTCCTATATTCATTCAGGGCGCGACATCCTTCTGTCACAATTATAATTTTTGCCGACTGATATCCATTACCTCCAGACTGCACTTAAACATACTTGGCTCCTCCATTATTGTTTTTCCACCAACCTGTCACATCCTTTGCCACTCTCTCTTATATATATATATATATATATATATTCTCTCATAACCACCTTAACCCACTGCTTCCTCCCAGATCTGCATAATGCAAGATTGAGGATCTTCAACTTATGCCATTTTAGTATTTGTTTACTAATGGAATTCTAATGATATCACAGAGAACATGTTTACTAATATGCCACAAAAATAAAAAAAATCCCTAGCATTCATATATGTTACCATCAGAGGTAAGCCTTCTTTACCACTGCAGGTAGACATTTCTGATTCAGAGGCAGCCTGACCTCAGTGCTCCTGCATATCATTGCTGGAGCCTTCCTGTGTCCTAACAGAGTGCTCTTCAAACTATTTAGAGATATACAGAGCTAAGTATAGTTTTCTGGCAGTTCAAAGTTGTGTACTGTTAATTGTTGCTTGACTAATTTTATATCATTGCTGGCTGACTTCAGAGTTGTGTACTGTTATTTTTGCTTCACTGTATAGTTTTTCAGATCTCTGCTAAAAGTGTTTTTTCCCTACACACCCTCCCTATTCCTGTCTTGTTTAAATTTGGAGACTTTTGCAGTTGCCCGCCTCCACTGTAGATTTGATCTGGGACACTCCCCCCAGTCCTATCTCTTTACCTCATTCTACCTAATAGACTCCTTCTGCACTTGTTTTTAGTCATTTTTAATTTAATTGCATTTTTTTAAAACTGTTTGGTTTAACATTGCTACATACTCAAGTGTGCTATCTTGCACTGCATTTGAATTGTTTTTACTGCTGTTTTAGCTACTTTTCTGTAAAAAAAAAAAATTAAGCCCATTTCCTACCTTTCCTGTATCAAGTGTAGTCCATATTCAGATTTAATGTATCCAGGACTGTATGTAAGCTTCAGAGCCCCCCAAGCTTTCTGTGTTGGAAGGAAGCCTTCTAGCCTATCAGTGGGAGTGGTAAGTACTAGGTAACCTATCTACCACATAAGGAGTGGTTCTGGACTAGAAATTGTAGTCATCGGCCATTTGGGCAGTTTTTCCATCTCTCAACTTTCTGATTTAAAAGCCCACATTTGCACTTGTTTCCCCCCTTTCCTGTAACTAGTTCAGTCCAGATACAGATTCTTACTTTTAGCACTTGAATTTGCTTATTCGTGATCAGTACTTGTTCAGAACTTGTAAGCACTAAATAACCTACTAATTACTACAGCACTCAACCTTCCTCATTACCTAGAGGAAAACAGTTTTTGTACTTACTTTCATCACTTGCTTAGAGAAAAACAGCTCTTGTACTCACTTTCCTCACTTATCTAGAGGAAAATATTTTTTTATTCTGGCATGTCCAAGGGTCAGCTCCCAGTGTTCTCTCCTGTCTATATGATGAATCTGGGCATCTTAGAGCAATGTAGAAATTGACTCATGTACACAGAAAGCCCTCTCCTCCTGCCACTCAACACTACAACCTGTGAGAGATGCACTTATCTAGCCAAACTGGAGGTAAAACTCTCTCCAACCAAGACTGAACTTGACAGTCAAGAGGAGAAGGTAAACACTTGCACCACACCACACTTATCACATAGTCTAACTAAATCTACACCACCAAAATTCACACATAGAAACACACAAAACATTCATGGAGGCTCTCAATAATAATCTGCTGAAGCAACAGAGACCTCCAAAGCAGAAATGCAAGCAACCTCCACCCCCAACACAACCCAAATGACACATAACCCGCAGACTCAGTGTGCCACTCAACCACAGCCAATAAGGCAAAACAACGTACCCAACACACTAGTCATAGGTGACTCTATAGTCAGGCACACTGATGTCCCACTCACCAGGCTAAACAAGGAGAAGGTTACTGTCAGCTGCCTGTCGGGTGCCAGGAACCGACACATAACCCACACACTCAGGTCACTCCACAACAAGTATAAATATGACTCTGTCATTGTCCATATTGGTGTGAACAACCTGAGATGTACCTCCCTGGACTACATGAAAAGAGACATGGAAGAGCTCTCTGATCTTGTAGCCCAGACATGTATGACCCTAGCCCTGAGTAGCATTCTGCTATCACCCAGAATGATACCGCAGTACAAGGACAAAATTATTGACTTCAGAAATTGGCTAAGCTTCTGGTGTCATTCTAAAGGGATCCAGTATCTGTCTGCCTGGGATGACATGGTCGACAGACCACGATGCTTTGCCAGAGATGGCCTGCACCTATCACCCCTGGGATTCTGGATACTGGCTAAGATTCCTGCCACCCTATAGTGTCTTTTTTAGGCAAGGTTCAAATGACAAATTCACCACAGTAACAGGAACAGGCAGGCAAAATCTGAGGGTGATGCTACTCAATGCTAGAAGTCTAAATCTCAAAATGCACTCACTCGAGGCACTCCTTAAAATGGAGAACATCGATATCTGTGCAGTGACTGAGACCTGGTTCAAGGCTCTAGACAGCACCCCTGCACTACCAGGCTATAACTCATACCACACTTTTCGGCCATGTAACCTGGACCGGAACACCAAAGGCGAAGGTGTGTCCTTATTCATTAAAATATCCACACCTCCAGGCTAGTTGCTCAGCATAATGCATCAGAGGTTATCCAAGTGCAACTAACTCTGGGTAAAACTGCAATTCAAATTGTAGCTTGCTACAGATTCCCCACCATGCCCCAGGATTCCCACTCCTCTTTTCTTGATGTACTGGACAATATTAGGGTTCGACCAAACACCCTAATAATGGGTGATTTCAACTACCCCACCATTAACTAGGAAAACTACTCATGTACCAATTCCTTTGCTCAACACTTTCTGGAATTCATAAACTCCAATGCCCTGGATCAACTTATCCACACCCCCACCAGGGGGAACAATATCCTAAATCTAGTCATTACCAACATGAGTGACCGGTTTTCCAAACCTGAAGTCAATGCCTCATTGGTCCGATCCGACCATAAGCTAATCACCCTAGATATCCACATCCTGCCCCCACCCCCCATTAAGGAAACCATGGTAAAAAATTTCTCCAAAGCCAACTTCATGCTTCTTAAGACAGAAGTGGTGAACTTCATGACACCCATGCAGATGGACAATACAGTTACGACTACTGAATCCTACACAAGTGCACTTTATAAGCACTTACACGAGTGCAAGGATCATGCTACCCCAAACAGAACCAAGACACTAGCCTCCAAAAAAAGGAAGCCAATCTGGTGGTCCCCTGCCATAAACAAACTATACAACAGAAGGAAGAAACTGTTGCAAAAGAGAGTAAAATCCCATGAGTGGAGGAGCTCCCTGGTCAACCTCAGTAAGAAGCTGCAATCCCTCATAAAATCATCCAAAGCTAGTTACGAAAACAAAATCACCACTGATTCTAGAGACAACCACAAAGCATTCTATAGGTATGTCAAGAGTCTCAGTGGCAACACTCAGATCTGCTCTGAGTTACAGCACAATGGCACTAAATATACAGACCCAACTGATATTGCCAACATCCTGGCAGATAGGTTCAGTGCTAACTTTACCCCCCTATCACCCCTTAAAGGGCCCATCTCTGTACCGGAAGAATGCAAAGTTCCTGTAATCACAGCTGCACAGGTAAAAAACATACTCTTCAAAGCCAAGAACATAGCATCCATGGGACCAGACAACATCCCAGGCTGCATTCTACATGAACTACAAAATGAACTGGTACCCCACCTAAGTACCATGTTCAGTCATAGCCTCACCTCAGGCTTTGTGCCCACTGAATGGCGCACAGCGACGGTTATCCTACTCCACAAAGGGGGAGCCACCACGGACCCCGGGAACTACCGCCCCATTAGCCTGATGAGCCTTGTCTGCAAGGCCATGGAACATATCATCATGGAACTTATAAACAATGACATTGTTAATCTCCAAACTTTGGACCCCACCCAGTTTAGGTTGGTGTCTCCTAAACCTGAGAGACTTCTTTGAAGCAGTCACCAAAGCTGTAGACAAGAGGAAAGGTGGTTCACACAGCCTATCTAGATCTTGCCAAGGCTTTCGACACCATCCCCCACTCTGGAATTATAGCTAAACTCACTAAACTAGGTATAAATCCCACAAGATGAGTTGCCAACTGGCTCACTGACAGAACCCACACTGTGAAAGTAACAGACTCCAAATATGACTTCAGACCAGTGACAATTGGAGTACCACACGGTTTCGTCCTGGGTCCTCTCCTGTTTGGTATCTACTTCTCTGAAGTTCAGGCTAACACAGAAGGGCTTTGGCTAATGAAGTTTGCAGATGACTGCAAACTAGGAGACATAATTAAAACCTCTAACAATGTGGACATCCTACAAAAGGGCCTCACTGAGACAGATGCCTGGTGTCAAAGCCATGGCCTCAAGCTCAATGCCAAAAAGTGCATTGTCATCCCCTTTGGTAAAAACATTGTACCCATGAACTACAACATAGGCGGTAGTATACTTAACATCGAAAGTGTGATAAGAGACCTTGGAACACAGGTGGACAGTAGTCTCTCCTTTGATAATCACATCGCCACAGTAGTCAGGAAATCCTTCTACATGGCTCACCTCATCAAAAAGGTTTCTCATCCAGAAAAAAAGAGGTCATTGTTCCCCTCTACTCATCACTCATTAGACGCATTATAGAGTACAACGCCCCTTTTCGTATGTACCTCACATGATATCTACAACAACTGGAAAGGCCGCAGAAATACCTCATAAAGAGGATTACTGGCCTCAAACAGATGCCCTACGCAGACCATCTCAGAAAACTCCAGCTTTACTCTGTCGCATATCGCCCACTCAGAGGTGATCTCTGCCTAACATACAAAGTTATGTCAAACCCAGAGCTGCTGGACATGCTCCACTTAAAGAAATCCAATTCCCTCCGAGCTTCATGCTCTAGGGACCAAAACCTTATCACCACAATAAACAGAACATGCCGGAGGGATAGATTCCAGTCCCAGAGACTTCCCATACTCTGGAATAAATTACCTATCTATATCAAACAAAGTTCCTCATTAGCACTCTTCAAGAAAAATCTTGATGGATTGGATGGGAAATAGGAAATTCACCGCGGGGATCACTTCTGTGGCTCTGCTTGACAGTGGCACAGGAAAATAATTTTCTTGGGTGGCAAAAGCCAGGGTACCTTTTTGGCTGGGCTTGTATAGGCCCTAGGGCTGATATCCTAGTACGTACCTATGAACGTATGAACTGATTTAGGTACACCACCATGGAAGGTTATATGTCAGGCCTACTGCAAATGTAAATGAGATACTCTATGGGAGATGTCTATGATAAATTATGTGATCTCTTCCTAAAATGGATGCAGTAAGTGATTTACACTACTGAGCTATCACCACTACCAGCTGTGTTCACAGATATGGCCAAATGTTCATATTCACCCATTACTTTCAATGGTGAAAATCACATTAAACGTAAATGCTTGGAAATTTATCTAACATGTAGTGTTGGGGAATGGATAGGAGATAGGAAATTCACCCCAAGGATCATGTCAGTCGCCCTGCAAGACAGGGGTCCGGGGAGGTCAATACTATGGGAAGAAATAGCCAGGGAATTGTTATTGCTAGGCTTGTATAGGCCCTAGGGCCGATAGCCTGGTACCAACCTATGCATATGAGTGTGTATATGTGTGTGGCTACATGTCCAAGTGTCCGTGTATGCAAAGGCATGAGGGTACTGAAGTGAATGGATATGTGATCATCAGCGCTTGTCAGGCTTGGTGGTCACTTGGGGTGGGTCGTTAAGGGATATAGAGGATAGGCAGGGTAGGTGGGTGTGGGGGGAGTTGGGTGAGCAGGTGAGTATCTGTATCAGTGCAATCTGGTAAGAGGGGATGTGCTAGATATAAAGTGACTGTTTGTGTGGATGGTGGGTATTTTGCACCTTTCAACTCCCCCTAGATTAACAAGCCCTACCTATAATATGAGGATGGTGGACACAAGACACCACCAGTACTTTTTACACCTTAATTTTAATCTGACTTTATCTCAATTAAAATGTTAATAGAAGAACAGACTTTGCAGCAAGAAGCTGTAAATGAGAAACAACAACTCTAAATTCTAATGTCTGGCATGACTGACTGACTACATTGATCAATGTCAGGGAAACAGAGATTGTTAGAGGTTAAATTGTAGATGATCTGTTAGAGTTGGGGCAGCTGACAGGTATAGGCCTCTGGCTGCCTGTGTGTATGTGTGTGTTTGAATATGCATATGTGTGCGGGATGATGAATGGGGGGGATGTGACAACACACTGCATGGGCTACGGGCCTGTTATCACTAGCAATAATCAGCAAGCAATTTATCGACGTGCAAATTAGTCCATACTGAGTTCTTTCCTCATTGTGGGTGACGTGTCTCTGAATTAGTGGTTTCTTCAATCACATTAAAGGGCTGTTTTTGCTACAGACGTATCGCTCAAGGTTGGCCTGTTTCTATTTTGACATTCCAAATTTGTTTTTAGCCATTTATACTTGGTTTTACATGGCAAGTGTTTTTGGTTTGTGTACACCTTTAAGAACTTTTCTAGGATTTGTTCAGCTTGTCGATTGATTGACAATTCCTGGGGGTGTGGTTTACTTTTCTAAGCTTTTAAATTCAGAGTTTAGTGGAGTTTTCATCGTTCTGAAGAAGGCTATGTTTAGTCTTAGACGAAGCGCTTAACCGTGAATTGCAGTGGTTTTAACAATAAAGGATCGTTTCTCTCCACAACAACTGTGAACTGGAGTGGTTTCTACCATTATTGGATTCATTGGCTGTGGTCTTTGGCTTCTTGGTCAGTTGCTTGTCATTAAGAAAACAATAATTTAAATCAGTAAACTGTATTTATAAAGGGAAGAAGTGTTTTACAGTCAGTTCCACAAAATGTGTTAAAACACACATTAAATTTGAAGTTCATCTTGTAAAAATTTTGTGCACTTTTTTACTGTTACATTTCATTTATACTGTAAAACATTTCAAATGTGTGTTGCTTAAAGAAAAGCTTAATTACATCTGATGTATGAATGAATTTTAGTGTTAGTTATCACATTATATGTCTTTTTCAAAATAAGAAAATTAAACAATAATCTTAAACATAAGGAGATTAATATAACTTACTGTCACTTAAGTCACCTGAAGAAATCAGACCCTAGTATGTGATTCTAACTGTCAAAATAAGCAGCAGATAACAAAACATTGTAAAGCTAAATAAGATCAAGACAAGAAAGGAAAGAGCAGAATGCCCGACTGGCAATGAAACACTGCAACACTACAATAATATAAAACGGAAACATTGATATGCATAAATAAATGTCAACATTTACCTAAGAACTTCTTAGATTGAATTTAGACTGTGGGAGTGTAGAAATTTATGGGAAAGTGTCTGAAACTCTGGATAGAATGATTTACAAAGTGGGACATCAGTCTAGTACATGTGAGTGGTGGCTTGCACAAGTGAGGTGAGGCATCACTCATAAACTGGACTGCATCTCACATTGGAAAGTCGTGGTGTGACTTATGTCACCTCTGGGAGCTGTATACCAGCCAGCTTCACCCACAGGTACAAAAGGAGATTCTTATTTCTGTTACTGTCTCGAACTGGATACTACCACATCTCCCATTACAGAACCATATATATGATATCCAGTGCAACCATTATCCACTTCGAAAGACAGAACCACTCTGTACCCCGTTCTCAGCTCCAAAAGACTTATAGGGTGCTAGCACATAGGACTCACAATCATTCATAGTACAAAGGACTCACAATCATTCATAGTTACATGAAGAGCATGATCAACAAAACTGGTATCTTTGGGGTACTAGAATCCTGGCATTAAAAATATACAGATGTAATAGTGTAACCATTTTAGATATAACATTTAAGGACATAATGGACAAGAAACAAAATGTCTATGTAGCACTACTGCTTGCTGTGAGTCTCAGTAGTTATAAAAACCAACAGGATCAAAAAGAAAGATTACGGACTTGTAATGTAGTAATGGAAATGTAGTAATGGAGATGTTCCTTAATAGGGACTACCCTAAAAACTTGGTTGATGATCTAATTTTTGAAGTCACAACAAAGAGAAACAGTGGCTTTTACAGACCTATTCTATGTCAAAGTAGTCAAAGTATGGCATCTGATACTTTTGATTCATCAATGATACAAACAGCAAACACTTTACCAATTGAAGCCAACACAAGTCATAGTGTTAGATGCGATTTTGCAATAAGCTATATTACTACCTTTAGTTTTAATTCAGGGTCAACTACTCCAATAATTCAGAAAAATTGGCAATATATCTTGAGCACTCCAGGTCTAGCAGAAAAGTTAGGTCTTTCTCCGAATTTTGTATTTAAGAGGAATTCTAACCTAAAAGAACTCCTTCAAAGAGATTATTCTAGTAAAAGTTTCAACAGGCGTGTAGGGATGTATGTTTGAAATTGTTGTAGTTGGTGCCATAAAATGAAAACTGGCCAATCTTACAAAATTAGGGATAAAAAGTACATGATAAAATACCCACTTAATTGTGAAAGTAAGTCTATTGTATATGTGGCTTTTTGTGTTGTGCCTCGTTCTACATTGGGAAGACCGATCGCAGATTACGCGATCGAGTCTATGAGCATATGTATGCTATTAAGAAAAACAAGGAAACCAATGCTCTAGCAAAACATATCGATAGTCATCCAGGCCACTCTTTTACATTTATGGCTATTGATCAGATTAACACCAATATACGTGGGGGGCCCACTTCATTACTTTTAGAGTTATGCGAACTTGAGTGGCAATTGAGAACTGATGCTTTTGGTCATCCAGGTCTCAATGAGTACTGTAACATCTCCGCAGTCTTGAAGATGAAAAGCTACTTAAGATAATTCCCCTTAGTCAAATATGTAGAGAGTACCTATGGTTAGTTTTTTAAAGTATTGACACTTGCTAACATGTATTAGGTCACTCAACACTTGTTTCAGTAACTTGAGTTTTATATAGTTAATATACTATGGCTCATTATATTTTTATATATATATATTTTTTTTATGTATTTATTATTTTTATGTTTTATTTCACTTGAGATAGATTTTTTAGTAAAAAGTAGAGTGGACTCATGATTAGTTTTATTCTAAAGTTTTGTTCTTTATTTGTATGTATTATGCTATTTACTACTTGGTTCAGTAATTGAATTTTTTTCATAAACCATATTTAATGCACCTCTATGGTGATACTTATGTAATTTATGCTATTTATTTTTACATAAAAAGTTTATGTTGATTAGCCATTTATTAGCAGTGGATAATTTGCCTGTTATACAGCGAGTGAATTTTTATGTATTTATTCATAGTGATCTACTATATTTCTTTTATATGCCCTTAAATTAGAATAACTATCAACTATTAATTATTTAGTGGCTGTTCAGCTCAGACTGACAATCCATGCTATTATGTTTTTATTAGCATCTGCCTTTTTAAAGTGTTCTATTTACTTTTTAGTGATGTCATTTCCTTCTAGTCCCTTATAAAAAGCATTTGTAAAATGTAATTATTTAAAATTCTCTGAGGAAGCTACGTCGTTGCGTGGCGAAAACGCTTGTGAACTTGAAATAAAATTTGCGTTAAGACTACGTTTTGGTTTCTGCTGGTACAAGGAGTCCGTAATCTTTCTTTTTGAGTCTCAGTAGTTATGCCAGTATGAGAAGGGAAGGTATGCCTTGGCCCAAAACATGCTAACACCCTACTTTATGACACGTTCATAGTTATACAGTTGTATAACACAAATAATCGTAAATGGAGTTCCTGATCACTGCTAATCCTAGATTCTAGAGAAAATTGAAGATCAGGTCAAAGGTGTTAACATGCTATGAAGGCCATGGTGAGATCAGCATGAAATCCTATTTTGAACCCTATGAATATTGTGTGTAGCTGGTGGATTGGAATGCACAGATAAGCATATTTTGCCTCCTTTAACTCACTCTGTTAAAGAAACTATAGCTCATACAATCAGTGAGACCATTTTATTTATGGCAAGACATTTCAGAATTGTGAACAAATAACAATGCCAATCCCCTCTGAGGCCTTATAGTGCTAGATAGCCCTTTGGTAGATAGTGTAGCATACCTTCCATACTGATCTGCTGGTCCAGCCCCAAGCCAAGTAGCATAACCCAATGCTCCCTAGGTTGCCATGATAACTGCTCCTGCATAGTATTATGCACTCTCATATACCTGTCTTAACCATGACAAACTGGCTCCAGAAAGCAAGTGGAGGAAAATAAAGGAGTAAACGCTGCCACACAACTGTCCACCAGGCTGCTATCAGAGACTGGTCCCCCCTTTCCTGGTTATAATATATTCTTGTGTTGACTCTTTCCCAACTCAGATATGTTCTCCACAAATGATCTCCTTTATTGATTGTGTATGCATAGCCTTTTCAAAATTCATTTTTTTAAATAACAACACTTTGTCTAATGTTTTGCTAAACTCCTGCATTTTGATGCATCAGGATGACTAACTCAATATCACATGAATGAATCCCATCAGAACAGTACCATACTGGGTCTCAGGCAAAGACTGCGTGTTCACTGAAATGATAGCTACATAAGGGAGCCACCTGGCAATCCTGTAACTAATGACTCATCCGATCAATTCCAAAGCTACCGATTTCAACACTCTGACCTACCAAATCATGGGGACTATCATTAACCTTATGGTCATCATGCTAGGGAACTGATAATGAAATGTGATTAAATCTCTGGATATCCTAGACAGTGAATGGCATTTTGGCACAGACCTGATATCTTTTGCACTTAGGTGGATCATCCAAATATATAGGGGGGTACCTGAGAAAAAAAAATAAAGTCCATTGCTGCCTTAAAATGATCCCATCCAAGACTTGAGAAGCCCCACAAGTTCTCTTCCCAGGAGGAAGGATCAAGCCCATGGTTCAAACCGTACTATACATTTTCTCTGCTAGCTGCTCATTAAATGAATAAATGCCCCAAAATTAACACGTGTCACCTAAACCAAAACAAAATTTAGCTGAAACAACTCTCAGCTTAACTATCTGTAATAAGACAAAAAAGCTATTGAAGAACACCTGCCTATCAACTTTATTACTTCAACTGACTGACCATCCCATGCCATATCAGTTGCCCTTCTTATCCAAAATGAATGTAATGCATATCCTTCACTAGGCAGTCCTCGCGCAAACAATGTCTTCTGTAGTAGGGTATCCAGGCATAATGAGATTCCTAACAACAACCGAGGAACCAACAGTAAAAAAAAAAAACAACTAAAATCACAATAATTTCCCTGAGAACAAGTGGAATAACCGAGAAAATTACTTTAGTGTAATAACACTTTAATATCCGCTTTTGTCAACAAAATTCTTCAGAATAATTACATCAAAAATTCAAACACTTAAATACCTATAGTCAACCAATCACATAAAAACAATTAAAACTGTTAGTACATCAGATATAAAAAATATTACAAATAATTCATTTTAAGCCTTCTATTTTTATAAAACTTTTGATGTTTATATCCTCATTCAAACCAGGATATTTGTCAGCCCCAAGTTTTAGCTGCTATCTTGAAGGCATCTTGTTGTCATCCCGATGTAATATGATTGACACCCAGAACATTTTGCAGTATACACTATTCTTTTGGTATTACAATTATAATACTCTGAAATCTGAATGGTATAATTATAGTGCTCAGCATTAATAAAGGGTCCTTCACCTATATACCTACAACCAAAACATGTTCCACTTTTATGCATCCACTTCTGCATCATAGTTTTATACACAGTAGTGGTCACACTAGTATTATCTCTATGTAAAATCGTCTTAAAATGTATCCCTTTTTTGTATACAAAATAAGGTTCCATACACACTAATTTGTAAAGCTCAATATTACCTAGTATTATCTTCCAATTATTTTTAATAATATTCCTGATGTCAAAACTGTCAACTGAAATCTCCAAACTACAATTCAAATTCTTAGAATCAACATCTTTACCTGAATAAATACCCACCTGGGAAACAAAACCCTTTTTTTCAAAATAGAGGCAAAATAATCACTTTTTTTTCACTCACTTCATTAGCTACTTTATTTAAAAATTCTCTATCATAACCTCTAACTTCAAATAGGGGCATAATAAACTCAACTTCTTTTTGAAAGTCCCCATCACTGGTGGTCATACGGGATGCCCTAATGTACTGCCACCTAGGAATGTTCTTTTTAATGAAGGATGGGTGGTTACTATGAAAATGAAGGTAATTGGTGGAAAACAATCCTTCCTATGTATACTACTGTCAAAACCACCCTTTTGGTGATTCCAAACCAACCTATCATCCAAAAAACAACATCTAAACCACAATCACCCCAGGTAAGTTGTAAAAACTCTGATTCAATATTTAAATGATTAATTATCATTGCACAATGTTCCCTATCACCTTCTACTATTAAAAAGGCCATCAACAAACCTATTGTAGTATATTATTTTAAACTCATCCATAAGGGAAGTCATAACTACATATTCCCACCATCCTAAAACTATATTGGCAAACACCGGGGCAACAGGGGACCCCACAGCCACACCTATATTTTGTTTATAACATTTTTGGTTAAACATAAAATAATTACTGTCCAACAAAATTTCTAATAAATCACAATAAAAGTTCACTTGTGTGACAGGAATAGCTGCAGATTTAGTTAAACATTTTCTAGTATATTCTATCCCTTTTTCATAAGGTATACTGGTAAACAGTGATCTTATGTCAGTAGTGAACATAACATTATTCTTGGAACAAAAATATAACAACCAGTGAACAGTCTAATCTTATTTTAAATAAATCCCACAAATCTTGAGCAAATAATTTAAACCCATGGGTAATGGGGTTAAGAACTGAATCCAGAAAAAAAGAAATTCCTTAAGTAACATAATTTGGGGTAGAAATAATAGTCTAAAAGGGGGGTTACTAGAATCCTTATGAAGCTTCAGAATACCAAACATCACACCTAAAACAGGATTATCAATTAACATAACATTATATAATTCAAAGTTAAGAAGACCTTCCATCAAACTATGATAAAGAAATCTTTTTATAACTTTCATATACATCTCTCATAGTGACCAAGGTACAATCATCTTGATGGTTAAGTAATTCTTCCATAACTGAAATATAACACATTTGATCTATTATAACAAGTCCCACCCCCCCTTGTCTGCTTTCATAACTCTAACCGAGTTATTTTTAATCTCATTCAAGGCTTTTTATTCATCAGTATTTAAATTGTAGATAGGTTTTTTAGCTCTTTTACTATTAATCACCTCTTTTATTTCTTTTTTGCAGACACTCTCAAACACTTTCAAGGTATTATTTAACATTGGGTTATAAACAGAAGGTTTATTATACTTTTTACATGTAAGTTTAAATTGTTCAAAACATATTTCAAATTCAGTTTTCTGATATAACATTTTAAGTCCACCAATGTGTTAGAAATGTTTGCCCTACATATCGGTATACAATTTAAATCAAGTTCAAGTACTTTCAAGTGGTTAGTTTGCAATTTAAAACTAGACAAATTAAACACCTTAAAAACCCCACTCACTCTTGATCCATTGATGAGTCTGACTTGTTACGGTCTCTTGCCCTGGTACGATGAGTCATTTGCTGAGTTGTACCTTTCATATGGAAAAAAAATTTTAGGTCAGGCTCCAATACTATTTTGATCACTGGAAGGATTGTAAGCCAATTTATGAATGCCAACATCACTATTAACTTCTCCATTGGAATCAAGACTTCCATTTCTCACAACTACACCATCTACCTTCAGATCATTGCTATTAGTGGAGACAGGTTTCCTGGGATTAGTAGTTCTTTCATCACCAAATTTCCTTAAAGTGGTCTGCCTCAAATCTAATCTCTGGCCCCTGTAAAGTTATTTTTTGTATAAGAAGAAATAAAGGATAAATAAGCAGTTTTATTTAAATAAGCTTCACTGTCTCTTTTTAACTTCTTAGTTTTATTAAGGGTGACTGTTTTATCAAAGTGTTCATTATTAGCCAGCACATGCTCATACTCCTTATTCATGCTGGGAGCAACACTTGACAGTTGGTGCAACTTCTGGTCAGCCTTAACAATCTTGTCTTTAATCTCTTTAATGGAGTTAAGGTTGTTTTTGTATTAATGAGTTTAAGAACTCAAGTCCTGCAGTGTTGAAAAATTCAGTTAAAGTCAGAAAAAAAAATAATCGGAGCTAGTAATACCATTCAGGCATTTAAAGAACCAAAGCCCTTTTGCTACAATACTTAACTCCAAGCAACACTCAAAGTACTTGTTCTCAATAACAAGGGCTTGGTACTTTTTAAGTAATTTTTATTTTATTTATTTATTTTACATTTGTTGACCGGGATAGTCCGACTGGATACATGTCCATTTTCAGCAGAGGCCTGGGGTGAAAAGCTCCAGGGTCAGCAAAATAGATTAAAAATACAGTATATAAAGTAGTTAACATATCTAAGCAAGCAGTTACATTTATGATTACAATTTTACAGAGGTTACATACCTAGGCAAATAATATTAGTTCCGGGGTTAACAAAAATCAGAGAGTAGGTCTTCATTAAGTAATTCAAGTCAGCTAAGAATACTGTTACAAACTCATACAGTTAATTACAGATACAATATTTACAGTGGTAACATACCAAAACACATTAGAGTTAAACAAGGTAAAGATCAGTATAGTGCCACAGGTTTGCTACATTGACATAGCCAGTTTAGTGTCAAATGTTGTTTAAGTCTAGTCTTGAATTGGCTCAGGGAGTTGAGCAAAGTCATTTCGATTGGGAGAGAGTTCCAGGTTCTGCTTACAGAGTTTGCGAAGAGAAAGTCACCGGCAGAGTTATTAGTTTTGATAGTCTGGACTAGTAATTTATTAGAGGATTGAAGAGGTCAGTGATTGTGATAGGGGGTAATAATATTTTTATGAGCAG
Source organism: Protopterus annectens (assembly GCF_019279795.1). NCBI lineage: Eukaryota > Metazoa > Chordata > Ceratodontiformes > Protopteridae > Protopterus > Protopterus annectens. Next base: position 548,730,869 of record NC_056749.1, read on the forward strand.
GAGTATTATCTGGATTGTAAAGTATCTTATGGGCAGTAATCATGAGGTTATACTGGATCAAGCTGGGTAATTCTAGCCATCCAAGCTGGTTTAAGTTAATACAATGATGAGTCCTATAATGCAGGCCAGTGGCAAATCTGGCAATATGGTTATAGCAAATACAGAGTTTGTTGTGGACAGATTTGTTTAGCTTGGGGAGTATCAGGGATGCATATAGAAGAGTTGAAAGTAGGTGAGAGTGAGCTATGGCAAATCTAGCAGGATGGGTTAAGAAGGCTTTTATCCTGTAAAGTGAGTCTAGATTTTATTGATGGTCTTTATAGATTGATTAACATGTAGATCAAATTTGAGATTATTATCAATTAAAAATGTTTCCAGTTCAACACACAATTCTTTAATCTCCATCCTATGAGAGGCAGTATTTCATCCAGTAGAATGCCTAGCTTCCTTGAACAGTTCACAATCAAAATGTAACACAAAGGAAACGTCTCTAAACTTAGAAGGTTCATTGTTAAATCCCAAACAGTAAATGGGGAGATTACCTTCAATAACAGTCGTCACATCTTCATCTGAACTACTCGAATAAAATCTCTCAAGAATTGGATTAATCTCCTTCTTTTTCGTCAGTTGAGCTAAAGTTTTCTGTATCTCAATAACAGACTCAAAAAGGACCTGCAACCATACCTCTTAACAGTCCAGATTTTTGCCTTATATTTTTGGTCTGTTTCTCATAAAATTGTGGTTTTATTGGATTGAAGTTAGAAAATAATGATAGACAGTTGAGTTTCAGACATCATACCCTTCAGAAAATTCATGCTGATTCAAAATCTGTTAATCTGTCAACTTTCTAAGTTTGCAAGAGCAATATTTAAAAAGTGCCCCTATTTTTTATCCTTTGTACCCACATTATTTATGGCTTTGTCCACATTTCTTGCTCCAAGAGGTTGAGAGGTATGCCTCCAACATATTTCAACTTTCATGTGTAGAGTGTAAGGTCACATCCATTAATTCTTCTCTGCTTCCACTTGCCATTAGAAGGAAGGTAATCAAACCAAATAACTAACAACAACCAATGAACTGACAGTGAAAAAACAACTAAAATCACAATAATTTTACTGAGAACAAGTGGCATAACCGAGAAAATGACTTTAGAGTAATAGTTTAATATCCACTTTCATCAACAAAATGACTTCTTCAAAATAATTACATCAAAAATTCAAACACTTAAATACCTATAGTCAACCAATCACATAAAAGCAATTCAAGCAGTACATCAGATATATAATAAAACATTACAAATAATTAATTTTAAACCTTCTATTTAAAAAAAAAAACATTTGATGTTTATAACCTCATTCAAACCAGGATATTTGTCAGCCCCAAGTTTCAACTGTCATAAAGTTTCTCTTATTTCAAGCCTGTTCCTAAAATCCCCACCTCTCATGTCAAAGGGCACCTTTTTCAAGTAGAGAAAAATGAAATTACTTATATTTATTACAGCTTTGAGAATAGTTAAAAAGAGTGTTGTTTACATCACATTTTTAATAGAATAAACATATTCTTCCATCCTATCTTGGAGTCTTGTTGTCATCCCGATGTAGTATGCTTGACACCTAGAACATTTTACAATACACACTATTCCCTTGGTATTACAATTATAATACTCTGAAATGTGTGCAAGCAGGGTCCCCTATCTAATGCAACCTGCTAGTCAGTTTTACATTGAGACATCTGAATCGACAACTCAGCAAATATCATGGAAATGCCTCTACAGTGTAATGAATACAAGAATTCACGGACCCTAAAGGTGTATGCATATAGCCACGAAAACAATGTGGCTGACACTGCACACATATGATAGCCTTACCCAGCAGTGTGCTCCTAGGAAAACAAAGCATAACACAGTTTACCAATGGGTTGTTTATATCCTTTGAAGACCTGCTTTCATTTTCTCAGCCTTTGAGGTCCTTGCTCATGGTCCGATAATTCAAATAGTCTGGCACACAAAGAAAAATGGCCAGCCAATTCAGTGCTGATAACTGAACATGGACCATCTTAGTTGCATTTAACAGGGAAATAGCCAGCACTTTAATAATGATGAATGGGGACCAATGCCTTTCCATCATGTCAAGTTAGAGAAGAGTTTCACAAAAGAATGATAGGCTATTGTATGCCATTCTAGTACTACCAGTCCAGTATTTTCATAAGAGTCATTAGTCTTCTCCAATTAGCTAGATTTTCAGAGGGATGGCAGCAGGACTTTTGTCTACCTCTGAAATATTCTGGTGTGATCTGGACATTTATCAGTGAGAAAGACTGTCAGCTACCATATTATGCTTGCCTGGGACATACTTGGCAGAGAATGATAAATTGATTTTGAAACTGTGGATAACTAGGAACCTCAATATGGACTAAAGTCATGACATCCTGGAAGTGTTCTTGAACAGTACCCTAATCACACCCTGATTATCTGAGTGAAATATCACTCTTTGATTTCCAAAGCATTTCTGTCAGATTACTGTTGCTACACAAACTCCAATGAATTCTAGAAATGTCACATCTCTCTTTCTTTCAGCTGGCAATGAACCTAGCCAAGGTGCTGCAAATGACTTCACCATGCTGTGACTACTCAATGCATCATTTAACAGATGCAGTGCTACAGAGGATAAGCAAAACCTTGCCAATACAAAACATCTGCATAAACAATGAAAAATCTATGCCACAAGTGTAAGCGTTATTTCACTCTCCCTGAAACTCTCACCCAGTGATATTTCTTTAGACCCCCCTTTTAACAAATTGACCAGTGATCTAAGGAATGTCCTGCCTAGGGCCACTGCCAGACAAGCAAAATTAAGAAGATCCAACAGCTCCATTACCACTCATATATTCATCTTGTGAGCATCTCGAAATACACCAATCACCTGACTCAGGTGTTCAAGCTTGATTTGCAACAATTTGAAGGACAATGATTTCACATTAGTTTTCATCCCAAAAAATATTACATATCTAAGTGGGCCTTCCATCTTGTCTTCTGCAATTAGCACCTCTAGTTCCTAGCATAAACTCATAAACTGAACCATGCCATCCCTATTATTCTGTTTTCCTTTGGCTATAATAAAAAAAAAATCACCCAAATAGTGAATTTCTGCTTGAAGAGAGGCTTTTTTTCGAGCATCTCTAGATGGCTGTGCTAAACATTTCAAAGGTTGCACAAGCCACTGACTGCCCATAGGCATGGCCTTGTCAATGTAAAGCTGACCCTCCAAACTCTTGCCCAGACACGGCAAATCCTTGTCACAGATGGAAAGTAAACAGAATGCAGACTCTTGCCCCTCTCCCTGACTGATAAAATAACCCCTGATCTTCCAAGCTTTTTATGCCTTCGTCTTATCTGCTGGCACGGGTATAAACTCTTTTGACAGCAAAAGGCATTTTGTTGACTGTAATCATCCATGATTTTGAGGTATGAGTGACAAAATAGAAGGAATTTAAATAATTTTAAATTCTCATACTTATGCAAACATATTCAGAGCTTTTAAATGTATGACTGTTTTGAAGGAGCTCTTCTCTTTTGGAATAACAAAGAATATTGAGTAAAAGCCTGTCCTACTTTCAGATATTTCTTTTTCAAGTCATCAAAGTCGAAAACATACAAAGGAGGTGTATGGAAATTTTTTATTCTACAAGTATAGGGAAAATCATGAAAGTGCAGTAAGATGTTGTAGCAGAGATAAAAGTTTGGCAAGACTGGAAACAAAGCTATGGTTATTATGATGCCTCTGCCTGTTTGAAGAACCATTTTAGATAGTACCCATAGATTCTCTAGGGGACTCTTGGTAATGATACCTTGTACAGCTAGATATCCTGTCACTATAGGTTTCCTCTGTCAAAGAAGAAAAAGTGTCAAATGTCATGTAAGAAATGTTCAGCAAGGTGGGGTTTTCACTGGAAATACTGATGGACAGAGGGGCAAACATCATGACAGGTCTGCTTGCTTATTTTTAGAAGCAATAGGGAATTAACTCAGTGAAAAATACTCCTAATAAATAAATAAATAAAGGTTTTGATGAAGTTTACCTGTATTCTTAAGACCATGTTGACATCACAAATCAGTGGGAGTGGCAGTCTGCCTAGTACCTAACCAATCTCCTATTAGTTTACAGATTAGTGCTCACCGCTCCAAGAATCCACAAGTTTTTCGTAAACTGAGTTAATCTGTTCTCAAAATGTAAAATTGTCTTCTAGATTTCATCCAACATGAGTGGATGGGTGAATGTATGTACCACAAGGAGTTAGTTGAGGAATGTGTGGTAAACTTCAGGAATAATGCTATGGAGCTCATGGGATTGTCACAGAAGTATGTAGCATATGCACAATATCATGAAAACATTTGGTATGACCAGACAATGAGAGGCTGAGAATATACTGCTAAGGAAATAGCAATCATGTTTATTCTGTAGAGCAGAATATCCTACTGACAGCATGAGGGAGACATTTCATTGTTGAACACAAACACTCCTCTCCTTCCTCCGAAATAAATCAATACAACTCTGACCCAATAGACCACCGACTGTGGTTAACAAAACAGGCAACCAAGCAAAGCAAATTTTCTTTATTCTTTTCTAGCGCTTCGGTGTTTCCACCTTCAAGGAATATCGAACAATAAAAGATACAAAGTACATACTCATATATCACATTCAGTTAATAGCACACACCCACTAATTATACAATGAGTTCCCCTTTTAAAGCAAACATTTCCAGTTTAACTCATTATTTAAACCAGTAGATGTCAGGTTTTATATTTCAAAATAAAAATACTTTCTTTGTATAATAACTTTTGTTTCAATACATTTTCATCATTACCTAAACATTTCACACTCTCTAAAATAGTACCTTGTAACAAAGTTATATCATTATTACGAAACATTCTAAAATGTGAGGCTATTATTTTATCTTCCCTCACATTTTTAACATCCTTAATGTGTTCCATGAATCTGATGCCAAATTCCCGTTTTGTTTCCCCTATATAATAAAGTCCACATGGACATTTCAGTGCATATATCACCCCTTTACTTCTGCATGTGTAGATGTCTCTAGGTTCAAACTTAATCCCATTTATACCACTAAAAGTGGTAGCAATATTTGCACAAACACTGCACCAGTTAGAACATACTGTGCCTCGATGTAAGAGTGTTGTTGGTATATCCATTTTTGGCATACAAAACTTTCCATGTGCTATCATATCCTTCAAATTTCTTCCCCTTTTATTGGAGAAGAGCGGTTTATCAGTTAAAATGTTCGCCAAAAGCATGTCTTCCATTAGATATTTCCAATAATATTCTATTAAAGTTTTCACTTCCTCACTTTTAATATTATAAACAGACAGATAATAAATTGCATTTCCTTTTTCCTTATTTTGTTTATTGTGTCCTCTCATTTGATGTATATTCCTTTCCCTATATCCATTTCCATTTCTACCTATACCTATCTCATCCCATATACTAGTTTGAGCTTGTTTTAAAATAACCGGATCATAACCCCTTTGTGAAAACATATGATATGTCCGTTCCATCTCTTTTACCAACACACTCTTCTCACTACATAATCTTGAAACACGTGCTAACTCCCCGTAGGGTAAAGCTTTCAGGACATGGGGGGATGACAGCTCATAGCATGTAAATATTGATTACCATCAACAAATTTCCTATGAATATTAGATGAAATATTTCCATTCTCCATACCTTCCAAAATGAGATCTAAATACACCACCCTATTCCCCTTCTGAAGTCCATCAAATGCTAGACCAAAGGGATTCCTATGCATATCCAATATAAAGTCATCCACTTCTTCTTTGCCCCCTTCACACACAAATATTAAATCATCAATAAAACGGAAATAAAAATCAATATATTTTTTCATAAAATTCAAATTAAATAAAAACCTTCTTTCACCTTTCATTGTTGTCAGAAAGGGAAAGGGTGTCAGCAATGCCTTGGAGTAAACAGGCAAGAGGAACAAAGCTGCAGCAAGAAATGGATTAGACAAGTGGCTGCCCATGGCACAAACATTTATGGGGCATGAAGACTGTCTCATAACTGAATGCTGATAATCTCATGATCTGTGTAGGCAAATATATTGCTGCTATAGTAAAACCATTTAAACTGCTGCAGCCAATACTCGTAAATGTGGATGCCTAAATGATAAAGACGTTCAATATGTTTTGTTAACTGTGGTGAGGAGCTCCCAGTGACAATACTGGATGTAACAAGAAGGTTTGCATTATAGCAGGTATCTCCTTGAAACAGCAGTTCATGACTTATGCCTCAACTTAATATGAGAACTTTTTTTTGTTTTGGTGGCCCTCATTCGCCAAATAGGGGATTGCCCAGTGCAGCCGATAGCTTAGCTATGGTATTGAAAAGAGGAACAAACATAAATTCTGATGTCAGCATAATGAATCCATATCATGACAGAGAGATCCATTCAGTACCTGATGTTAGTGAAATGAGGAATCAGAGGGATGCCTTCTGGTAGAGGCTTGGTGTGGTTCTTCAATAGATGAGGAAGTGCTCTCACTGAAGGTGTTTATGGGAAATCCAAGCAGAAATGCAAGGATTTAGGGAAGTGCTCACAGTTATGCCAGAATGCACTCAGCTGCTTATGTAGTTACAATGTCCCAATGGCCTATCAGGATTTCTAGCTATAACCTCTCAACAGTATTACTAGGCTTCCAACATTTGATTGTCCAAACACCTGACAATCATTTTCTCTAGCCTCCAAAATTAGTTTTAATAAGTTGTTGACATTCATTCAGCTAGCGATTTGACATTAACTTCCCCTAGCCTTTGATTTTCTGTAAACTTAGGTACAACTCTCTTAAAAAAAATTTGCAAAAATCAGTCCGACTGTCATTCTTCATGTACTTTTATTCTTTAACAAATCCAGTTTTCTGTGTTCCAAGATGAATCTGTGATCTTCCTGCTGTGATACTAATAATGCTAGTTTATATTTGTAATTACTATTAATGATTTTGATCTTAATAGGAAAATACAGATAGCTTATATATCAGAAAATCATTTCCATAATTGAGATAAGAGTATAAAGTTCCCTACCATTCCCTACACTTGGTTGATTAGTCATATGTGGCTGTTATAATAAGAATTTTCTGCCATCTCTGTCCAGGTGTTGGCTTGTGGTACTGCCTTCAGGGCTGCAGACCCCCCACCCACCCACTTAAAAGGAAAAGAAAAGAAGTGTGTTAATTCAGAAAGTCAACTATAGTTTTTAAATTAAAAGCAATACTTAACATTCTGTTGTACTACTCATCCTCTGAATTCTGCGCATGTGCATAGCTCCAAGGAAATCCAGAAATCATTGTCTTATTCAGTTGCTGTGCTGTTTTCAAAAGTAGTCCAGCATTAGGCTTCCTGATCATGAATCAGGTTTGATCAGCACTATTTAGCACTGACAGAAGAGCTCCGCAATGAGCTTCGAAATGGGCTGCTGCATGAAGCAGCAATGAGCCCTTTTTATTGGCTTAGTATGGAGGAAGTAGTTGATGTGTGAGGGGAAGCACGAGTGAGGGAAGATGTTTTTTTATTGTACAGCACACGCATGCATGCATGGGAGGCATATAAGCTCTCAAATGTGTAGTCCGGCAAGTAAGTGGGGGTTGCAAAATACCTTCCTAACTGTTCTAAACTTTGCAAAATGACTATATGTTGGCCTCATGTTATTGTACTGTTCCTAATAAAATTTCTGGCTTTCTGGAAAATCATTTAAGATTGAAATTACTCAATAATGACATACATTTGTGTTTCATATGTTATACCCTTTAGAAATTGCATGCTAATGCCAAACCTGCTACTCTATCCACTTGAGCACATGAGCTCTCAACTGTCCCTGAACTCAAATCATATATATATATATATATATATATATATATATATATATATATATATATATATATACTTTAAAACTTCTAAAATGAATAGAAGACAAATGAGGACTTCTTCAGACAAGTGATGCAAAAACACAATGGTATCCATATATATAGAGGTAATGCATGTAAAGGGTGATATTAAACAGCTCTAACCATTAACATTTTGCAATGTCTAATAGTGTGCCAATAAGATATTAACAGTAACAAGTGTCAATCAACTCAATGAGTGAACCTAAGTGGCTTAAGTAGGTGTCAATCAACATGTTAATAGTTCTATCGTCTCCACCTTAAAACACATTTGACATTTAAACTCTCATTCAACCCAGGAGTGAAATCTGCACTGAATTTCAGCTGCCACAACAATTCTTTCACTTCTAATAGATTATTTACATCCCCAAAAAATTAATCTATTTTCTGTCCCACTTCTGGTTCGTTACATACTAATTCCATGTATCTTGTGGACCCTCCTTCTGCTTCTTCCAATACTCCCACACAACAGAATGTCTTGCGTGATTGGGCAGTGGCTTTTCCTATTCCCATTTGCAGGGATTCTACACAGATTAAGAGAATAATTCTCAATAACTGGGACATATTAACTAATAGCCAGGAAGTTGCAAATAGACTAGGTGCTTCTCCTGTTTTTTTACATAAAAAAACAAGATCACTCAAATTTTCTTTCGAGAATAGAGACAATAAATTTCTTATTGATCAATGTTTGTCACAAAACACAGATATTGGAATGTTTTCATGTGGTCTATGTGTTGCCTGTCCTCATATTTTTATAGGAAACCGGTTTGTTTTCAATCATAATAATTTTACATTGCAATTCCATGAACATTATGATTGTAAATCTAGTAATGTCATTTATGCTGCTGTGTGTAATTCCTGCCCAGCTTTCTACATTGGGAAGACCACAAGAATGCTGTCTTCCAGGATCAAGGAGCATTTAGCTGCAGTCAGAAATAATGACACTAGAAATGCATTGGCAAAACACAGGTGGTTATGTCATAATTTTTCTGGCTTGAAATTTCTGGTCTTACAGAAAATAGTTTTTTTGTAGATGTAAATAATCTATTAGAAGTGAAAGTATTGTTGTGGCAGCTGAAACTCAGTGCAGATTCCCATCCTGGGTTGAATGAGAGTTTAAATGTCAAATGTGTTTTAAGATGGAGATGATAGAACTTTTAACATGTTGATTGACACCTACTTAAGTCACTTAGGTTCACTCATTGAGTTGATTGACACTTGTTACTGTTAATATCTTATTGGCACACTATCAGACATTGCAAAATGTTAATGGTTAGAGCTGTTTAATATCACCCTTTACATGCATTACCTCTATATATATGGATACTATTGTGCTTTTGCATCACTTGTCTGAATAAGTCCTGTTTACTAATAAAGGGACGAAAGCTTACTATGGCTCCTTTGTCTTCTATTCATTTTAGAAGTTTTAAAGTATATTTCATTATATTCTTCTACAGCCGTGACAGTGTTTGTTCTTTAATATATATATATATATATATATATATATATATATATATATATACGTGTGTACGCACACACACATACATACACACACAATAAAGCTCCTGACCAATCAGAAGCCTCTGTTCCATCCTCTAGCAAAGATCGTATTGGTGAACCAGAGCATTTAGAAGAAAAGAGCCACCTATCTAGTGGAAATGTTGATGCTACATTGGCTACATCACCTATGAATCTCATGAATACTTCAGTTTATGAAACACCTTCTTCTGAGGGCGTTTTATTTCAGAATACTACAACCATGATGGAAGGTTTGTCAGCAAGTCGTTCGGATTTGAATGGATGTCCTGACCCTGCAGTTGGACCGAAAATGACTAATACAACCATTCTACAGCCTTTTTTATTGCCACTGCCTATTCGGACAAAACAGAAGCAGTCGGTCAGATCACCGGAGCAACGAGGACAGTTCAAACGGAGAACAGAGTACCAAGGCAATGGGAATACACTGAAAAAAGATGTGGGAGAAGTAAAACTTGATTTGTATTGAACATTTCCCACAGGTACATTTCTTCTTTTGAATGCAGTGTATTGAACAAGGGATTGTCGTTTATCCCTGCTGCTTCTGCTAATATTGTTGACACTTTAATTGACTTTAAATTGACTTTACATAATATTCAGTTGAAGTTAATGTTTCATGAAGGGCATGAACTTGATATTTTACACAATGACGATTGTGCTGTGAGAGATTTTTTGTTTAAAAAACCTAGTATGTTTAATCTACAATTTAACTCCACCCTTGATTTGTTTTATAAAGTCTGTCAAGCTGAGCTCTATGACTATTTTGATAGCAATAAATATAAATATAATAAGAATAAATTTGACAATTTAAACAAGTCTGAAAAATTAGCATTGACAACATTAGAGAATGATAATACTATAGTCATTACGCCGGCGGATAAGGGTGGACAAACTGTTATTATGGATAGTGATTTTTATTTGCGTTCTGTGGTTGAGATAAAACTGTATATGAAGAGATTAATCTTGTGGATTTTTATGAGAGGATTGGAAAAGTAACAAATAGGTTGATGCAACAAGTTGAAACTGGTGTAGTTACTAAGGAATTATTTTGTTATTTTGTAGTTGAGAAACCACTTGTCCCCACTTTGCAGGGACTCTCTAAACTTTATAAAAATCCAGTGAAACCCCCATTTAGGCCTATAGTATCTGAGGGTGGGTGGCTCACTGAGCCACTAAGCATATATGTGGAGAAACAATTGAGGCTGATTTTAGAGAAACATCAGTATATTTTGCATGACACCAAACAGATGCTACAGGACCTTCATGGGTTTGTGGATGGGTCTGAGAACTCGTTGAAGGATGGTTTGATGGCGACATATGATGTTACCTCGCTATTTACTGTGATCCCCAATACTCAAGGGGTGTTGATGGTAAAGAGTTTTCTTAAATGCTTTATCTCTTACTCTGATCATTATATAGATCTGATTTGTGATTTACTTGAAATAGTTTTGTGTAATAATGTATTCTTGTTCAATGGTAAATATTATCACCAGAAGTTGGGCATAGCTATGGGCACATCTTATGCCAATAGCTATGCCGACATGGTGATGGCTGAATGGGAAACACAGCTGATGCTTCCGCATCCACTTGCTATACTTAGCGTTTTACAGGACGTTTGTGGATGATTTATGTATTTTTGGATGGGTACTGAAAGTGAACTATTTGAATTTGTTCTTTACATGAATCACAGTGGTGGTTATCTGGAGTTCACAGGAAAGTGCTCCCCAGACACCATTGAATTTTTGGACATTTTGATAAGCATTGATAATGATGCTTATATCCATACTGATAGCTATGTGAAGGACTGTTCACGACCATCCTGTCTACATAGAACAAGTATGCATCCGACATACATATTTAATAATATACTGAAGGGTCAGGTGATGTGATCCTCCAGGTTGATAGGGAGAGCAATCTAGAACAGGAAATTGACAAAAAGAGCAATGATTTTATGAATAGGGGATACCATGAACATGAAGTTCATAAGACAGCACTTGAAGTTCGTAGTATGCGAGGTGATAGGGCCAAACCATATTTTTTTGAGACCTTTTAGATTGATTTATGTGCCCAAGAGAACTGAAAAGAAGACCCCCTTCGTGTTCTCATTTACAAGAGAATGATGCAATAAGGAACATTTTACAATGAAACTGGAAGATATTATGTACTGATAATCAGGGAGCAGAATTAGTGGGTAAGAGACCCTTTATTACATTTAAGAATACGAGAAATCTTAAATGAAGGCTTTATTATCCTAAGGCTGATCTACACCAGGAGAGATTATTATTGAGAGCAGGTACTGTTAGGTGTGGTAGTTGTAATTTTTGTGAGTATATATATGAAGGTACTGATTTTCAGCATCCAGATATAGATAGGATATTTAAGTTTGAAGTGAATGCTGATTGTAATAGTAGGAACCTTGTTTATCTAGCTAGATGCACAGAATGTTTTTCATTCTATGTTGGTAAAACCAACAGATGATTGCATGAATGGATTAGGGATTCCCTCTATTGCTATAGGAGAGGGCACACTTATAGTGCCATAGTGAAGCATACTATAGAGATGGGGCCATTTATCAGTTTAGATTTAATGTGTTAGAGCTAGTATTGGAGAATGATAGGCTGGGTGACATCTCTAATAAGACAGAGAATAAAGAGCTGAGATGGATTATCAGGCTTAGAGCACATCTTGGTAAAATGCTTAATGACCATATAGCCATTACGGCTAGGTTGAGAAATAGAAAACTTAGGAAATGAATGTCAGTTATATGCTTGTATGTTTATGCATATATATTTATGCATTTTATGTGTTTCTGATGTGTTATATATTTTTTTCATAAATATGTATTTATATATATATATATATATATATTATGTATTTTTTATATATGGATGTTTTAAATATGGATGTTGTGCTTTTAAATATGAAGAGGTTGCTGATTGGTCTGTTTGAATGCTGAGGTGTATAAAAGGAAATGACATTTTTATGAGTATGAGGTCTGATGAAGCAATTTACTTGTGAAAGCGCTCACCTTTTTTATCCATTAAAGAGTTTTAACCTTAGAAGACGTCTACCTGCAATTTTGCTATACTTTGCCATATATTTTTTGTGGTTTACTTATTGGACTTTTGTGGCAGCATACTTTGGTGCTAATTATTCTTTTGGTGTTTGATATATATATATATATATATATATATATATATATATATATATATATATATATATATATATATATATATATATATATATATATATATATATATATATATAGACACACACACACACACACACACACACACACACACACACACATGTATGTCTGGTATGGCAAATCAGTAAAGCTTGTACTGCAATCACTAAATAATAAAAGACACTTGCGTTTCACATATAGCAGCCTTTGGACAAAATTATACTATTGTAAAGCTTGTTATTCTAGCAACTTTCTAAGCATGTAAAAGTAGTACCTGTCCCTGATTTTATTCATATGCTTCCCACCATTTTTTAACTTTCTCCTTGATTCTGGAGCTAAGCTACTGAAACTGTATTCTGACAGTAGCGAGATGAGAAGCTAAATTCCTGCATTGCAGTTCTTTCTGTATTAATTCATTCCTTCACCTGAGGTATAGAGTCACAGAAATATAACTGGGTATAACTGAAGTTCACATCCGTGTGTGTGGAGATACAGGTTCATAGGTGATTACTAGCCTAATGGCTTAAGGAACCTTACAAGCCAAGTCAATACAACCCGATTTTACCCAATATATTGCCCCTAGGGACAAAAGGATGGCACAGATTTGTACCTCTGCATAGAGTATCTTACAGATTGCCCCTGTCCCTAATGGACATAGATACTAGCCGAGGTATGTTCTCAACTGTCTGCCATTTCATAGTCTCATTTGCCATTGATTTTGCAGAAATCTCTGATGTTTTGTGTCATATTTTGTTCTGTTACTTGTAAAGTTTGTCTTTTTTCTAGCAAATCAATAGAGATTGCAGACTTGATGGCCTACAAAAAAATAAAAGAATAGGTTCATAGGTTCATAGTTAAGTACTAGGCTATCTGCCCAAGAGCATTTATAAGCCTAGTCAAAGTGTGTTGGCTTTCGCCACCCCCTTAGATTAGTTCCCTGTGCCTCTGACCAGCAGAGCCATTAGTTCCCTGTGCCTCTGTCCAGCAGAATGCTAATGTAAAACCTATTATTCACTTCAAAGTATATAAAGGCAAAAGTTGTTCCCAAATTTGGTCTTTTGTTCAGCATTATTTTTAGTTTTTTCCTTGATTCTTGAGATAAAAGGTTGAGCTGTGCAGAGTGGATGCGCACTATTCTGACAGCAGTGAGCTGAGAAGATGAATTTGTGTGTGGCAGTTTTTATTTATTTATTCATTTGACCCAGCCAAATACCCAAGGTATACAGTTAGAGTGCTACAGTAACTGTAATGATGGTCACACGTGTGTGTAGAGGATTAAAATAAATTGATGTTGCCAGTAATTAAAATTTATATTTCATTTATTTATCTGTCTTAAAGATTTTATTACATTCTGGTATCTGAGGCATATATAGTCAATAAAGTTAGCTTTAATTGTTGGGTAAAGGAGTTGTCAGTAGATGAAAGTGACTGACACTGTTATACTTTGTCCAAGATAAGCAGTCATTATTTTAGCTTTGCAGAGGTAGTACGCATTTGTGTAAAACTATCTAATGACTATTTCTGGACAATCATCTATTTGAAGTATACAGTCAATAATGTGGATATATCTGATGAGGATTGAGATTAACTGTGATGAAAATGACGGAATGTGTGAGTGAGAAGGTCGGCAGCATATCTAGTCATATTAGCTCACACTCTATCACAGATGAACATCAAAACTGTACTTATTAAGTGGCTGTCAATGGTGGCTTGGTGAGGATATGTAATAGCATTTAATAAGTGGCTGTCTATGGTGGCTTGGTGAGGATATGTAACAGAACTTAATAAGTGGCTGTCTATGGTGGCTTGGTGAGGATATGTACTAGTACTTAATAGGTGGCTGTCTATGGTGGCCTGGTGAGGATGTTTGTGATAGCAGCTGATTACCTTCAGACTGCTCCATCAAGTAGTGCCACCATTAGAGTCTGATTCTCTGGATGGTGTTTTGTGTATGATTCCTCTGTGTGGAGTCTACATATATTCTTTGTCTCTTTATGGGTCTAATCCACATATTTTGGTTTCTTCTCTCAGAGCAGCAGCTGTATTATATATGCCTCTGTCCATTTGCACTTTTACTTTTTTTCCAGTTTAACACAAGAAGAATACACAGATTTTAACTCACTCTGTCTTTCTTTGGAGGGGCAGAAAGCCAGGTGTTACTCCCAGAGAGGATTTATATATCTTTGCATTTGTCTTTTCAGTTTATTGAGGAAATACGGTTTTGTTGGCTTTGTTTTCTTCCTCAAAATAATTTATTCCATATAAGTTGAAATTACAGAATATATAAGAATAAATAAAAAAATGTTATAATCTGAGTACAATAGTACATTTTCAAAAAAGAAGTAAAACAAATTATTTACACTATATACAAATTGCGTACAAGTAAAATAACTTCAAGTAACATAAGTTATGACTAAAGATAAAAAAAGTTATGATGAAAAAAGTTTCAATTAGGACTAATATATTCAACCAAGTATTGTTTTTAAGTTTGTTAGGAAAAATTCTGTCCTTCTTAGTAGTTGTTTTTTTAATAGCAATTTCTTTTAAGGAGAGAAAAAAATTCTTCAGATAGTGGTGATAAAGGATTTTTTCATTATTTGTTTGCTTTGTATCTTAGGCTTGAGACACAACTTATTTTCCTTGAAAACACATAAGACTGAACTTTTGTCCTTACTCATGACTTTTTTTTTTGTTCAAGCTATCATTATATCAAAAAGTTGTCAACAAAAGTTCTAAGATCAATCTCAGAGAATCTAGAACCATACAATTTCTGGGTGCCTAGCAGCCCCTAGATTCCCAACTTAATTCAATTGTATCCTCAAGGCTTACTGCAGTGGAATCCTTACCAGTTAGGATGTTTCAAAAACAATGGGGAAGCTAAAAAGTATGACAGCATGTGAAACAGCAAGAAAGAAATAACCTATCTGAATGGTGTAACAGGGTCGTCCATGGTATCCCTTGTCTACGGTTTCATTTCACTAAGTCTGATATTGTTGATTGCAGTCAGACCTTAAAGTGATTATAATGAATCGTAAATTCTGTGGTAGTCTGTGAATAAAAATGAATAACCACAGCTACTGTTTTATCGCACATAATGGTCACTGACCTGCTGTAATAGAGCCCAACCCCATTCCAGTTAACCTGCCCAATCAACTGCTTCCTGCAGTGCTCCCTTTATTTGTGGTCACCAGCTACCATTGCTTCTGTCTACTATAAATAACTGTTCTAATTTATTAATATATCAACCACAAAAATCTTCAGAAAACTATAAGCAGATAACAGTTTTATTAAAAGATGCCTCTTAATTTTGGTATACATTTCAGTTTTCAGGCTTCACAAAAAGACTTACCAGTATTTGCAGATTTCAAAGATTTTATTCAGGATTGATTATATGTATTAGTTTGACCAGCAGTGAAGCCATGTTAATAAAATGACTGTACTTACAAGCCTTGAAAGTCGATTACTGCATCCCCCTTATGAACAAAAAGTAATAGAAAATGTAACTTTGGATACACTGACTGAAGGTATGGGTATCAAAGTATGAGCACTTCATTGTGAAATTTATGCTATTTGCAGGATGACTTTGTTCTTAAAATATTTTATATCCTCAAAGTATTAAGATCAGTTTTAAGGAGTTGTAAAATTATGCCCATTATGAAACAATGCTGAAGAACTGAGGAATATTACTACAATAGACAAAAGTAATTTAATTATATGTATTTGGTACTATTTAGTACTGCTAATTAGTAAGCGCAGACTACACCTAAACTATGAACACATGAAACAGTCCCATCAGGAGCCAAAAGTTGAGCATAGCGCAAGCAATTCTGTCAGACTAAATGTCACACATTGCCTGATTAGTAGACACTCGTCATATACATGATGTGGAGCTCTTTCTGCAAAGCCTCCACAGTGCATCCTTGAAATGAGAGACCAAGATGAAAATTACTAAAGCTACTATGATGGGTTTACTGTTAAAAAAGGACATCTATGAAACAGACTGTCTGCATAATCTGAATGAATGGATAAATGAGCAATGAATCAATCAACATGACATGTATATAATACTGGCTGGTACGTTCCTCATGCCTGCCTGATAAGTGGTGAGTGATATGTGATGCTACATCAGAGCTTGATTTCTGCTTAAACTTCTAACATGGAAATGCATTGTACATTCAAAACAATACGAACAAAAATCCAATATGCTGTATGATCTCCAGATGAACACATTGTAGGCCATGAATAACATGCACTATAAAACAAATATACGCCTAATACTAATGTTCCAACCTGGACCTTTCATTAGAAATTATACAAAAAAATAAGGTAAGCTGACAATGTTATATTGTTTATATTTCATTCCAGAAAGATAATTCAAAGCAGCACTTCAATTCCAGCACTCTTTTTCATGTAGGCTAATATTCAGAACCCAATTTACTGCCATATTATCATGCAGTTCTCAGTTTTATTCTGAATTTCAAAAACACACGAAGCTTAATTTAATAAGCCATTTAAAAATTCTCTTTAAGTCTGCTATGCCTATAGTATATGCAAATAGCTTAATTTTTTACAGATTTTATCAGTTTGTTTTATTAACTTAAATGGCCATAACCATGTAGGTCAAAGTTCAAGGAAGGTGTTTATTCAGACAGGCTGTTATTTGCTGACACCCCCACCTCCAAATGTAATGATTCTGATTTAAAATGCATTAAAAGTTATTTTGTTTTTTCATTTTTTCATGGCTTGGTATAAATAGTGCAGTTTCCCTGTGAAAATGTCCATTATGTATACTTGGTTGGGCAGGCAATGTTTGGTGTTAATGACAGGTTAGATGTACTTCAGATTAATTATTACATGGGAAACATATGAGCAACTATTCTTAGTAAGATAAGTGAGACAACAAATGTGATCAACAACCCCATTATAGAAGTAAGTCCATTTACCATTAAGATTGTGAAAATGTTAAGCAGATATCAAATTATTTATATTGCATGAAGCACCAAGACTCTGCTCTAAAATCAAGACGTTGGCTTATTAAGCACTTTTTGATGTTATTGTTATAGGTGTCTGATTTAGAACAAAAGGCTCCATATGGAAATGTTGACAGCCATAATGACTAGTGCTGACAGTGAAAAAGACAGAAAATGCAGAAGAGAGAATGCTGAACACTGCTCTTCCCCTTTAAACGTCTTTTTTTTCCGGGAGTTTGGGCAAGCCACCCACCAAACCTATACATATACCCACTCTGAGACTACCATTCTTCAGAGAAAGGGAATATTCTGAGAAATGGCCATTTTGGACATGGTGCATATAATACTGTTTTTTCAGTCATTCGGTCTCCATATTTTGGGAGTTGATGAAGTGAGTCTCAGTGTTTTAAATGGCTGCCAAAACAAATTATATGTGCTTTCAGCCTCCACATATCAATTTTGGGGAGGGGGGACACACAAATAATTCTGCTGTATGATGGCTAGAGATAGGCGGCCATGATATGATGTAGTGTTTTTTATTGGGGGTTCTAAGATAAATGAGGAAAGATAGTTGTTTGCAGCAGATGGTATCACAATGGTGATGCAAACCTTTAGAATATGTGCTGTCATACCAGTGATGCAAAATCTTAATATGCGCTTATGAAAACAACAGCAAAAGTAACAAATGCTAGCACAACACTATGAACTCATCAGTATGTCATACCTGAAACACATTTTTGTACAGACTAATGGACATAGTAGCAGAAGCATTGCTTAGTACTGCTACGTCTAAATTGAGCAGTGAAGAAGTTAGTATATCAGCACAGAGAATGTTAATGAGTGAAGGTTGAAATTTGGTTGGCAGTTTCCTAATGGCAAGATTTCAAATTTTCTTTTATTTAATTTTTGCAATGTAATTATTCAGCACTAGATCAACATAAAGTGATTACAAGAGTATCATAGTGAAACTGTTAAGCTGCAGAATTCTGGAAATGTGAAGTGTCATGGTGAAACTGTTAAGCTACAGAATTCTGAAAACTAGAACACTGATCAAATATTAAAATCCACTTGGCAAAACATTACTCCAAGCAGTCTTTTTATGGGGAGCAATCCAAGCTGCAGGCTATGCTCATATGCCCATACCTTGCAACTGCCCAAAATTTCACAGACTTTCCAGATTTTTGCTTCATATTTTTGGTGTGTAGTTTTCTAGCAAATCACTGAATAATAACAGACATTTGAGTTTCAGACTTCATATCCTTCAGAAAACAAATGCCAAAACAAAAGCTGTTATGCTAGCAACTTTCTAAGTTTATAAGAGGTATATCTAAAATCAGTCCCTGATGTTAGGCCTTTCTCTCCCTTCTTTTGATTGGCTTTGTCCAGAATTCTTGCGCTAAGAGGTATGGCTGGGCCCCTATACTCTGTACTTTATTAACCTCACTCTGAATTAAATGCAGTACTCTTGATTTTAAAAATCATGACTTTCCCAGTTATTTACAACTTCCTGTGAAATCATAGACATAAGAATAAAGCAACAGAGCCATGTGATTCACAGCATCCTTGGTGGGAGTAGATCAAACCTGACCTCTGCTAACAAAATGTGTATCAGTACCTGCACTTATGTCCATGGTTTCCATAAAAGTGAGTCTCATAACCAGAGGACTCAGCATCTGCGGAAGTACGCATGTATCCTCTGGAGCTATTGACTGCATTCTTCACAGCCATCAGCCACAGGATGTTAGATGTAGAAGTAAGAAAAAGAAATCTGTTTTATAGGGTATGATGGCACCTCTCTCAGAGCTTGACCATCATGTCTGGAAGGCAACAAATGGGCATCTGAACTCTCGCTCTGTGAAGGGAATGAATAAGTATGCACTTTTGCCTACAAAAGGGAAACAGTTATTTAGCCAGGGAAAGTCTGATGGGTCATGTGAGGAAGGAACTACCTAAAAATTCAAACTTTCTGATGTACTAAAGTCTTTTCAACATTCAAATTCATAATGTTCCAGAATTTGACATGTTCCTCTCATTGTTTTTAATTGGAGATAGCTCGGTACTACTGATTTTGGATGCTACAAAGAGCATGTCTGTAGCTAGGTAGCAAAAGACAACTGCAGTTTCTCGATCTAGTTGCTTAGTATCTTCCAAATGGTAGAAATTATAATCATGGTAAATGGATGAATATACAGAAGGTGCTCTGTCCACAGCTGCTCTGTAGATGACATGAAGAGTGGCTGTCATATGGGGAGAGAACAGATAATTTTCCTCATGTCATCCAGAGTGGGATAAAACTGGGATGCAAGATGGCAAAATACGAATGACGCATGAAAGATTAATTTAAACCAAGGCATCCTTGCAAAGCCTGTGGGCTAATGCAAAAACATGAACCACGTGCCATTCTTGGCAATCCACTGCGGCTTAATCATAGCTCAGATTGCAGGGTGCAGTGGATGATCCAATTTGAAGTTTTCCATATCTCAGAGGAACTGAGCAGGGGAAATGCTTGCAGAATTCACTGAATGATGAGCAGTGTGAGCCCTGTAGATGGCAATGACCATCCCATTGTCTTTAATGGGATTCATATCAGAATTTGAAAGGAAAAAAGGTGAGCTAATGAACTATGTACATAATCATTTACTAATGCATAGGGAGATAAGCACGGGCCCTGCAACTGAACATAACAGATGGAAAACTGCAGTGCACTAAGATGGACCGTTGTAAAAGGAAAATGATGGAATTCTTTCTGAAGGAATGCCATGCTTGTCAGCCATAGCATAAGACGCATAAAGGCAAATGTGGTTAAAACCCTGACGCTACATCAAAGCATGTAAGATAAAAGCAAAATGTGCTTACAATGAAAAAAGGAAAGTTAATAGTAAAGTTCTACAGGTCTCAGTACTGAAATTAATCTTATTAATATGATAGAACAAATATTACAAATGGAAAGAAGAAAATATATGTATTTTTGCACATCATAGTAAGATATGAAATATAGTGAATACACAAGACTGGCTTGTCAAGATGATGCAGGAATTGTCATAGCTGAGGAAATGGCCTGAATGTGTGGCACTTTAAGTTTAAAAAATAAGTACTGTACCTCAACAAGAAAATGAAATCAGGGAACAAAGTACACTGGGATGTAAAGTACTTTCAAATGAAGAAGAAGAAAAAGACATTATTTATTGCTATTGTTTAAAAGTAGAAGTTCATTGCAAACATTTAATCAGAAAAGTTAGTATTTTGGATGATCAGAGTGAGGTATCACATATAGGAAGAGGAAAATTGTCATCTTTTTGTAAAGGCAGTTTTTGAGGCCTAATCTTAAACCAAAATTTTCTGAAAATCTTAGTTCTTGAAATCCATACAGTGTGAAGATTGTCCTTTAGATAACACACAAATAGTTTAGGGGACTGAAGAGAAAGTGTAACTGCACTTAGTATGCATAACCATGAGAGAAGATGAACAATGGGAGAAAATCTTTACAGAAACTTTCAGTAATTGAAAATAAATCAATGAAGTCCATACTGTCAACATATTTCAGAAAAAAAGACTGTTTAAAAATAAAAGTCATAACCTGAAAAAGAGGAACAGAAAGCATGGCTTTATATAAATAGATGCAATTCACAGAGAGGGCTGTGAATGTATAGAATAGCACTCTTCAAATTAAGGAGGATGCAAACACTGCAAAAACATATAGTTTCCATCTAACTGACATAAGGCCATCTTTGAGATGATGAGGAGAAGAAAATAAAACAACTTAGCTTGCAGACGTAACTCACTAAAGAAGCAGTGTGGTTCAGGGACACATCTAGCAGTAGGAAACTTAGGCAGTTGCATAGGGCCCAGTGAGGGCTGGGGTTCCCATAAATTATTAAAAAACCTACTGACCTCAATTATTTTCTGGGTTCACATACTCTTGTTTTAACATGTGATAGCATCTTCCAACCCTGATTACTACCTGTGTCCACTTACTCTTGTTTTGACCTTTGAAAACTTCAATCTACTTCACTGCCCCATATGTAAAATTATCTGAGTCAATAAGAGAGACTCCTGGAGCTTGCCACATCACTTCAACAGCATGGTCTTTTTTAAGCCACTAGATACTGACATTGGAATATGAAACAATGCCAAGATTTCCTAGATTTTTTAAGCTAGTAAAATGATACTGATGTTGTTGCAAATATTAAATATACACGTTTTTCAGTTAGTATAAGATGCACGAAGGAAAGCTGGTAAGTACAAATGAAGTGTAAGAATCACGTAAGTAAGCTAGACAGAAATTAAGCAGCTGATACATTAGAGCAAGATACAGTACAAACTGTGATGGAGTGCGACACCAACATTACTGAGGAGTATGTTTATGCGTTTTTTTTTTTTTTTTTTTGCTTTTCCTCAGTTCTGTGCTTTACACTGCCCCTCCAAAACAGGATTACAGGCAGCAGTTAATAGTGCCTGTCAGTAGAACTTCATATAATTCTAGTTGAGAAAATACATGTAAATTTATTTTGCATTACATTTATGAACTATCTTTTATCCCTGTATTTATGCCCTATTTTTTTTTCTTTTCCATTTATTAACCATGTATATCCAAGGAATACTGCCTGGTTCAGTGGCTTGCTCAGAATCATACATTAGGCAAAGGAATGAATCAAACACAGCTGTTTTAATTACCGTAAATAACTCACTAAGAGCTCAGAGCCTTACTCATGTGTGTTAACTGCCAGACCTTTATTAACTACTTAATTTTATGATAAGCTCAGAAAATGCATGCTGATAAAAAACTTGTTTTGTTAACTTTTTAAGATTTTAAGTGCAGTACCCTACCTTACCTGTCCCTAATTTTGAAATAAATCTTAGATTTTGGCTGATATTTTTGCTCTTTTATTTTTTAGTAAGCGCAAAGGATTACAGTTGGTCCATAATTCCAGTTATATACATTTCATAGTCCTTATTGTTCAGAAAAAACATGTGAATGCAAAATCTTTTACTCTGTTAACTTTCAAAGTGAATCAGGGATGCCTGGTACTTAAGGTTCTGAGCTGCTAATAAACTGTTTCCTTTAGTTGAAAGTACAGGGTTTGAATCCTACCATTTCAATTTGCCTTCTGCGTAACTTTGATCAATTCACTTAACAAGACAATGCTCCTGGGTCACTTCCTGAACAGAAGAAGTTTGTTCAGTGGGTTTACCTGGTTAAATTATTTTTTACTTTCTTGAGCAAAGAAACTGATAGGTATTTTGGCCTGCTCCTTATAAAATTTGTAACTTTCTGGCAAGTGGCTGTGGGATGCATTCAAGAAATAATGGCAGGCATCTGAGTTTCAAACTTGTATCCTGCAAACCATGCTTACTAAGCAAAGCTTATTTTTTAGCAGTTTTCTAACTATATAACAGAAATTGTTAAAACTTGTTCTTGATTTTATATTTTTGTTTCTAATTTATGAGAAAAAAAGCTGACAGGATAGAGGGAGCTACTACTTGTTGCAGTCAATGGCTCTTAGAGTACAAATCTGAGATGAATTTATTCATTCTCTTGATCTGTAGCAGATTACTGAGGTGTACAATCTTGCAAGAATCTGCTACTGATAGTTGTGTGTTGACAGTCTCAATTGTCACTGATTTTCTTCCCTTATATTTGTGCTCTGGTCCTCAGTATGTGGCATTCTGGTAAAGTACTGTGGACTGCTGTCACTAAATAATGACAAACATGAGTTTCTGACTTCTTACTCAGAAAATGCTTACTACCAACTTTCTAAGTATATAAGAAAGTAGAGTTGTGTAAAATCTTACCATAAGAGTAGATGTCCTTCTCCTCATTGTTGCAGTATACCTTAGCTAGGGGATCTCCTGCCAAGTAGCTCTACATTTGGGCAGTATACCAAAGTCTTTAGTTTTTATAGGTGCCATACATCACACATATGTTCCCTCTGCAAGGCCTAGGGCATAGAGATGATATACGGATGCACAGAATCAGAGCTTGAAAAGCCCCAGGAAGAACAGAATACCCTCAGTGACAAGGGAGAACATGTGAATCCAAAAGGATGGCAACAAAAATCCAGGCAAGAGCTAGGACAGAGGGAGAAGATGGAAGGAACCAAATACTGCAACAATTTATGACGCATAAATCTTCACTCGACCACATGCGAGCTTTCTCAAGGCAAACAACATTGCTGGAAGTTCATTCACATTAAATACTTCCAGAATCATCACATGACTTCCTGTGAACCTTTCCCAACAGGAAAATCACCATATAAGGAAATTCTAAAATACATTCTTATTATCATTAAAAATAATTCATTTTCTAAAAATAATTAATTTTCTAAAAATGGCTTGGCGACTGAATAGCATAATGAACTTAAAATTGAATACAAACTATTAAAATGTGTCATAAAACAATTCTGTAAAATGTTTTTATAGTTTTATAATACAAATAAGTGCAATAACCCCTTTTAACCATCGGGGGTGAAATCAAAACTCCAATTTAAAACCTAGAGTTACTAACTGGCATTGTAAAACATTTCTTATCTGAGTTGCCAATGCATAACATTCCATATATCATATTATAAAATCTTATGGATGCAAAAGTGAATAAAACAATAGATGTTATGTTCTGCTAAACTGTGTTATAGACGAGCTTGTCTCAATTTCAAAACACTAGTGATGTTGAGGGTGTCATTCAGAACTGGGTATCTAGTTGCATCTAACCGGAGCTGCCAAAATAGCTCACAGTATTCTAATTTTGACTCCCAACTACCCCCTCTTATATCCGGTTGTACCTGTTCCAACACCATAAACTTTATGTCCATGTCCTTACACGTCAAGGAGTGTTTATAAAAGGCATTACTTTCCTTCCTTACATTGATGTCATTGAAGTGTTCGTAAACCCTTCTCCTAAACACCCTTTTGGTTTTCCCAATGTAAAAAGCATGGCACGTAACACAGCAACCAAGATAGACCACACCCTTAGATCCACAGTTAAAATGTTTGTTGGAACGGAACTTAAATCTTCTAGAGGGAAGGTAGTAGGACCCCGAATTTAGCATAGCGTGACATTGCTTGCACATCCCACAGGGATAAGTGCCTAATTTCTTTCTATTGTGATTCTGTGGATCCTCTGACCTAATATCTAAAAGTTCTTTCAAATTCCTGCCCCTTTTCCTAACAAAAGAGGGTAACTGGGCATAGAATTCTTAAGATCTTCCTGAAGTCTGAGAATGGGCCAATATTTCTTGATAATCTTCTCGATTTGATCTGAGTTGTTGGAGAAAGTGTGTATAAAACTATTTTTTCTTTGTAAAATGTGTTTTGAAGGGTTTGGGGACATCTCATTAACCCCCACCCCCAATAAAGGAAGATATTTATTTGCCCTCTTCTCAGAAATTTCTACAACTAGTGCTTCTACCAGGGCTTCCGGATATTGTTTGTCCATAAAGAATCCCTTTAAAATGGAAACTTCCTTATTGAAAAGTTCGTCCGTGCTGGACATTCGTGAAGCCCTAATTAGTTGACCCTTCACTATCGCCTTCTTTTGATAGAAGGGATGTCCACTGTGGTAATTCAGGAATGCATTTGAAAAAGTGCTTTTCCTGTAAATCTTGCACGTAAATTTTAAAAATTCAGTGCTATCATTAATGTATTCAATAAATTGTTCAAGTTCTTCAATACTACCCTTCCATAATATACATATATCATCTAGGTAGCGTTGATAATGTGTAAGATGTTCTGCCCACTGTGTATTGAATACAAATTCAGATTCCCAATAACTTAGGACAATGTTAGCATATGCAGAGGCGCAGGGGGTCCCCATTGCCACACCTTTTTTCTGTCGGAATAATTCTCCACAGAAAAAAACAAAATTGTTTTTCAAGATAACCTCCATTAGTTCAACCAATAATGCTATCATTTTGCCTCCTAATTTTGAATGTTCTGCCAGCATATCATTGAACCATATTAACCCAGTTCCATGTGGAATACTTGGGAATAATTCCACTACATCCACTGTTACCATATAATTAGTTCCCTGATACAATTCTTTCTTAATGCTCCAGAAACATTCCCAGGAGTCTTTGCATAAACATTTTAAAGATGTTGTGAATTTTTTCAATATTGCATCTATGAATTTCCCAAGTGGTTCGGTAATCCCCCTAGCCCCTGCTACAATTGGTCTAAATACCAATGGTTGTAGCCCTTTATGTACTTTGGGGATACCAAAGACAATGGGAGTAACTGGTTTGGTCACTAGGAGGTAGTTGTAAAGTTCTTCATTAATTGCTCCTTGGTATAAATTGTCTTCTAGTTTGTACTTAATCTTGGCATATGCGATGTTCCTCTCATTCACTGACACCTGGTTATATTGCTCATTGTCATGTAAATGTGTGTGCAATGAGGCTTCGTAGTCATGCTGATACATAAGGACCACTCCCCCCCCTTTGTCTGTTTTCATGACTCTAATTCCTTCCCTGTTTAATTTTTTGATCAATTTATATGATACTTCAGAAAAATTGTTATTTTTGACATATCTTTAATACATATGTTTCTAATTTCCACTTCAACCATATCCTCAAATGTTTTTAAAACGGGATGCAATGGGGGGTTCCATATACTTCTCCTATGCAATTTGTCTCTATCACTTAAGTTCTCTTTCAACATTGCTGTTATGTTTAATTGCCTTGTAAAAAGCTTTAAATCTAAAATGGTCTTAGGTATGTTAATGGAACTTTGTGGGACAAAGTGTAGTCCTTTAGTAAAAACCTCAAAGAACTGATCATTAACCTCAACCTCCGTGTGATTAAATATAGAAAAATTCCCTTTCTTAACAACCTTACAACATTCATTGTACAGTTTATCATTGTCTATAACAGTGTTGCACGGTTCTTCAGTTATTGTATCCTCGGGGGGTTCCACCTTCTGGTGTGGTTGCTTGTTTGTCTGTTCCTCTGCCTCCCCTGGCCAAACTGAAAATCCTGCTGCCCTATCCTGTTTTGGTTTAACTGCTGGTTGGACTTCTGTGCCAACCGTTCACTTCTCCTTGGGCCCTGTTCATCTAGGCCATCATAAAAAACATTGTCTTGTTCTTTTTCAACATAATTGTTGTTTGTATTCTGATCACGCACCCATTTACTTTTTCCATATATTTTGTATGCCTGTCCTGTGCTGTACTCCTGTAAATCTGCTCTAATTTTTTATTTTTCTGTTAACAATTCGTACACAATGACTATCAATCTCTTTAAATGTACTTCGTAATCCTTTTTATGCCATTAAACATAGTATCTTTGACAATGGTGTTGTTTAAATCATTTACTTCCCTAATAATGCTGAAGCTTCGCTTCATAGTCTTTAATCATCAAATTTAACATTTCAAGCCCGTTCTGTTAAATAGGGCTGTAAGCTCTTTGAATAATTCAGTGCCTGGTTGAGCATTATTGGGGAATTTAACAATACGCAGTCCCTTAGGGACTCTTTTCACTCTTACACATTCAGACAAATAATCTATCTCAAGTTTGGTTGCTTTGTAAGAATACAACCTATTGTTAAAGTCCTTCAATTTTGCTTCTAAATTATTGTTAACATTGTCACAAGATTGTATCGTACCTTGCCCAAAAGAGAAGCATTTGGTTGTCCATTTATTAAAATTAAAGTCTCTTTCTGTCGCAGTTGTGTTGTGTTGAATAACCCCTCTCTTGCTCCTCACTTGTTGCGTGTTTTCGGCGTCCGCGTTGGTAGTTCCTGCCATCTCGTTACTGTCAGGAAAATGGGTTGTAGGTCTACCTGACCCAATGTTGTCACTTGCCAACAACTGTTCTTGGTTAGCTGGTATCTCCTTGCCACTTTGTGGGTTGGCGTTTGTCAATAGTCCCGATAGCTGGGAAAGCAGGCACATAACCTGCTTGAACTCTCGTCGCGTAACCGGCACGTCATCGGCTCCTTCCTCCTCGTCTGCCAAAATTACCGGTGTATTGCAAAACTCAGCACTCGTCGTTCGTTCTGCCATGAATCC
Organism: Protopterus annectens; assembly: GCF_019279795.1. Classification (NCBI taxonomy): domain Eukaryota; kingdom Metazoa; phylum Chordata; order Ceratodontiformes; family Protopteridae; genus Protopterus; species Protopterus annectens. The sequence continues at coordinate 548,758,531 of NC_056749.1, forward strand.
TGTAGCAGCAACAACTATTAAAACACAAAAAACACTTCTGTAAAAGCACCCACTGGTAAACTAGAACAACCAGGATGCAGGGATCACGAACACAAGCGTTGAGTAAAAAGTTTTTTAATTGTAACAGCTCCACCAGTTCAGCTTAAAAAATGCAAAACACTTCCAAATACAAAGTCAGTCAAGCGCTTTCACCCGGGCCCTCCCAGGCTTTCTCAAGACATTTTTACATTGGGTGGTGAGTCTATTTATAATGCCCTTGTCCAACCCAAATATTTTAATTAACAATCAATTAAATTGTTATCACATTTGCAATTTAAAGAGATAAAGCATTTTGTGTCAAGTATACAAATACCATGCTACACTTTGCTCCCATCATAACCTATACAATTCCCTATTCACTTTGTTCCTATCTACCCAACATTGTTCACATTTAAAAAAGGATATGTTACACATGTTTCAAAATGTTATGAAGCATAATAGAAGCTATTTGGTTTTTAGCAATAGATGGATTTAGTTATAAGTGGTTTAGTACAAGAATATTTTAGTTAGAATTTTAAACAGATGTCAATATTGTAAATAGGTACATGTTTTCTAACAATGTTAATAAAATGTGAACAATGTTGGGTAGATAGGAACAAAGTGAATAGGGAATTGTATAGGTTATGATGGGAGCAAAGTGTAGCATGGTATTTGTATACTTGACACAAAATGCTTTATCTCTTTAAATTGCAAATGTGACAACAACAATTTAATTGATTGTTAATTAAAGTATTTGGGTTGGACAAGGGTATTATAAATAGACTCACCACCCAATGTAAAAATGTCTTGAGAAAGCCTGGGAGGGCCCGGGTGAAAGCGCTTGACTGACTTTACTTTTTGGAAGTGTTTGCATTTTTAGCTGAACTGGTGAAGCTGTTACAATTAAAAAACTTTTTACTCAACGCTTGGTTCGTGATCCTTGCATCCTGGTTGTTTTAGATTACCAGTGGGTGCTTTTACAGAAGTGTTTTTCGTGTTTTTATATAAATAGATGCAATTCACAGAGAGGGCTGTGAATGTATAGAATAGCACTCTTCAAATTAAGGAGGATGCAAACACTGCAAAAACATATAGTTTCCATCTAACTGACATAAGGCCATCTTTGAGATGATGAGGAGAAGAAAATAAAACAACTTAGCTTGCAGACGTAGCTCACTAAAGAAGCAGTGTGGTTCAGGGACACATCTAGCAGTAGGAAACTTAGGCAGTTGCATAGGGCCCAGTGAGGGCTGGGGTTCCCATAAATTATTAAAAAACCTACTAACCTCAATTATTTTCTGGGTCCACATACTCTTGTTTTAACATGTGATAGCATCTTCCAACCCTGATTACTACCTGTGTCCACTTACTCTTGTTTTGACCTTTGAAAACTTCAGTCTACTTCACTGCCCCATATGTAAAAGTATCTGAGTCAATAAGAGAGACTCCTGGAGCTTGCCACATCACTTCAACAGCATGGTCTTTTTTAAGCCACTAGATACTGACATTGAAATATAAAATAATGCCAAGGTTTCCTAGATTTTTTAAGCTACTAAAATGATACTGATGTTGTTGCAAATATTAAATATACACATGTTTTTCAGTTAGTATAAGATGCATGAAGGAAAGCTGGTAAGTACAAATGAAGTGTAAGAATCACATAAGTAAGCTAGACAGAAATTAAGCAGCTGATACATTAGAGCAAGATACAATACAAACTGTGATGGAGTGCGACACCAACATTACTGAGGAGTGTGTTTATGCGTTTTTTTTTTTTTTTTTTTTTGCTTTTCCTCAGTTCTGTGCTTTACACTGCCCCTCCAAAACAGGATTACAGGCAGCAGTTAATAGTGCCTGTCAGTAGAACTTCATATAATTCTAGTTGAGAAAATACATATAAATTTATTTTGCATTACATTTATGAACCATCTTTTATCCCTGTATTTATGCCCTATTTTTTTTTCTTTTCCATTTATTAACCATGTATATCCAAGGAATACTGCCTGGTTCAGTGGCTTGCTCAGAATCATACATTAGGCAAAGGAATGAATCAAACACAGCTGTTTTAATTACCGTAAATAACTCACTAAGAGCTCAGAGCCTTACTCATGTGTGTTAACTGCCAGACCTTCATTAACTACTTAATTTTATGATAAATAATGGAGGATTACATTTTCCTAGTTCTTGCTCAGAAAATGCATGCTGATGAAAAACTTGTTTTGTTAACTTTTTAAGATTTTAAGTGCAGTACCCTACCTTACCTGTCCCTGATTTTGAAATAAATCTTAGATTTTGGCTGATATTTTTGCTCTTTTATTTTTTAGTAAGCGCAAAGGATTACAGTTGGTCCATAATGCCAGTTATATACATTTCATAGTCCTTATTGTTCAGAAAATACATGTGAATGCAAAATCTTTTACTCTGTTAACTTTCAAAGTGAATCAGGGATGCCTGGTACTTAAGGTTCTGAGCTGCTAATAAACTGTTTCCTTCAGTTGAAAGTACAGGGTTTGAATCCTACCATTTCAATTTGCCTTCTGCGTAACTTTGATCAATTCACTTGACAAGACAATGCTCCTGGGTCACTTCCTGAACAGAAGCAGTTTGTTCAGTGGGTTTACCTGGTTAAATTATTTTTTACTTTCTTGATCAAAGAAACTGATAGGTATTTTGGCCTGCTCCTTATAAAATTTGTAACTTTCTGGCAAGTGGCTGTGGGATGCATTCAAGAAATAATGGCAGGCATCTGAGTTTCAAACTTGTATCCTGCAAACCATGCTTACTAAGCAAAACTTATTTTTTAGCAGTTTTCTAACTATATAACAGAAATTGTTAAAACTTGTACTTGATTTTATATTTTTGTTTCTAATTTTTGAGAAAAAAAGCTGACAGAATAGAGGGAGCTACTACTTGTTGCAGTAAATGGCTCTTAAAGTACAAAGCTGAGATTCATTGATTAATTTATTCATTCTCTTGATCTGTAGCAGATTACTGAGGTGTACAATCTTGCAAGAATCTGCTACTGATAGTTGTGTGTTGATAGTCTCAATTGTTACTGATTTTCTTCCCTTATATTTGTGCTCTGGTCCTCATAAAGTATGTGGCATTCTGGTAAAGTACTGTGGACTGCTGTCACTAAATAATGACAAACATGAGTTTCTGACTTCTTACTCAGAAAATGCTTACTACCAACTTTCTAAGTATATAAGAAAGTAGAGTTGTGTAAATCTTACCATAACTGTAGATGTCCTTCTCCTCATTGTTGCAGTATACTTTACTAGGGGATCTCCTGCCAAGTAGCTCTACATTTGGGCAGTATACCAAAGTCTTTAGTTTTTATAGGTGCCATACATCACACATATGCTCCCTCTGCAAGGCCTAGGGCATAGAGATGATATACGGATGCACAGACTCAGAACTTTAAAAGCCCCAGGAAGAACAGAATACCCTCAGTGACAAGGAGAACATGTGAATACAAAAGGATGGCAACAAAACTCCAGGCAAGAGCTAGGACAGAGGGGGAAGAGGGAAGGGACCAAATACTGCAACAATGAAGAGAAAGACATCTACTATTATTGTAAGATGTTTGCACCACTGTACTATATCCTTCCATATCACTGCTGCAGTATTATTTACCTAAGGGAGAGTACAAGAGCTTAAGAGAAATCCTGAGACAAGGAAGGTACAGAAGAGCCCACCTCAAACCCATGCAGGATAACCCTGGCAAAGTCTGTCCTGGCCCTGGAAATAATGTGCTTAGTGAACGTATGAACGGAGGTCCAAGTAGCAGCCTCAAGGATGGACTGATATCCAGACCCTTGAAAAAGGCACTAGAGGAGGCAACTGCCCTAGTAAAATGTTCCTTTACAGATGAAAAAAGACATTTGCCATGAAAAGAATAACAAAAGAAATTGCGTTAGAAATCCAGGAGATGGTTTGCTTAGAAACAGCCAAACCCAAAGACCTGGGATGGAAGGAAACAAAAAGCTGGTCAGATTTGTAAATAACTCTAGTTTTATCCAAACAATATCTGAACTGTCTATACCCAAGGTCTGAAGAAACTTTTCACAGGCAGACTGTGGAGAAGGAAAAAGGGAACGCAAATGAATAGACTGATTAAGGGACAATTCACTGACACATTGGGCACAAAAGAAGGACTAGCATGAAGAAACACCCTGTCTGTGTAGAAAACTAAGAAAGCAGGAACAGCCATGAGATCCTGAATTTTAGAAACTATCTTGGCTGAACTGAGAGACAAAAGAAAAAGTTTTCCAAGTACAATGTTATAAGGAAGCTGAAGAAGCAGGCTCAAAAGGAGCCAGATCAATTTTTCAAGTAGAAAATTGAGGTCCCAGGAAATCAGAGCAGGTTCTTGGGAGGCCTGATATGAAGGACACCTTTGAGAAATTGCTTGACCTCAAATCTAGAGGCCAGTGGAGGAGTCAAGGGCAGACAAGCAGACATTGCTGACAGATGAGCTATAACTGAAGAATATGCCAAGCAAGCATGAAGCTGATCACACAAGTAAGAGAAGACCAGAGGAACCTCCACAGATAATGGATCCTGATGGTGAGAGACGCACTAGGCAGATTTTCTTTTCCATTTAGGCAGATAGGATTTTCTGGTAGTGGGTTTCCTGGTCTTCTGCAGAACCTGGGGCATGACCTCAGAAAAGAGGTGCCTAAAAGGAATCAAAACCGTATCAACCACAGTGTCAGTTGAAGAGTGGACAGATAAGGTTGGACAAGAGATTCCTTGTCTAGTGTGAGAAGATCAAACCAGTGAGGTAACTTGTCATGATTGCCCCTGGCCAAATGAGAAAGAAGGGGAGAACCAATGCTGTTTGGGCCAAAAGGCAACCACCAGCAAGATTTTGGGACAGTCCTGCCTGATCTTGTGCAGACATTGTGGCAAGAGAAGAAGGAGGGAATGCATAAAGAAACATCCCCTTCTAAGGAAAAGATGCAGTGTCGCCTTTCCATTACAGGGGCCTTCTGACTCTAAAACAGAATGGAAGAAGTTGTCTGTTCAGGGGAGGGGCAAAAAGATCAGCATGAGGAATACCTTACCAATGGAAAAAGTCCAGGAATACATCCATGAGAAGCATCCATTTGTGAGCTTTCCTGCTGGACCTACTCAAAGAGTCTGTTACTAGTGTGCACTCTGAATGAATGTAAACTGCCTGGAGACACTTGATACTGTCAGTTAGATCCCAGACCTGAAGAACTAGTCTGAAAAGAAGATAAGGCCATGTGTCCCCTGCTTGTTGACATACTACATCACTGTGTTATGTCTGTGAAGACTTTGAGTGGCCTGGGGTGAAAGAGGGAATGAAAAGCTTAGAGAACCAGAAGCAGAGCCCTCATCTCTTTCATACTGATATGGTTTGATCTCTGATGAGGAGGCCAGAGACCCTGAGCCTTTAGGTGGGCCACAAGAATCCACACCAATTTGAGATACCACTGAAGCTTCCTTATATGGAGCCTGACAAAAGGGAGCATGGGATAGTGAAAGCCATGAACTCCATGACTCTGAGAAATTCCCTGGCTGTGACAGATGCCAGATAAAGAAGAGAGTGAAAAAAGGTTATAAGAGACAGAGCCTTGGGCATGGCAAGGGATGCCAATATAGGAACCATGTGAAGCCTGCGTCTGGTTTAAATATAATCCTGAAAAAGCATCAGAACTGATTTCTAGATGTTTATGGAGAACCCTAGACTGTGTAAAAGGCAGGTAGCAAACTGAAAATCCTGAAGCAGACTACTGGGAGAAGGAGCTTGAATAAGCAGATTGTCTAGATAATAAAACATATGAATACCTTAAAGCCTGCAAAAAGCAATGACAGGAGCAAGTCATTTGGTGAATACCCTTGGGGCAATAGAGATGCCAAAGGGCAAAGCAGAAACTGAAAATGCAAGGAAGAGACAGACAAACATAAAGATTTCCTGAAAAGAGGTTGGAGAGGGATATGAAGTTATGCATCCTTGAAATCCAGAGACACCAGAAAGGCCCGAGAAAGTAAAAGAAGAAACAATGCCTGAAGGGTTAACATCCAAAAGGATGGAATCTTGAGAAACATGTATAGGAGGGAAAGATCTAACATTGGTCTCCATGTACTTTCCTTTTGTGGGACCAAAAACATTCTGGAATAAAAAACATTCTATACATAGGTGGGAGGCACACCTTGAATCCAGCTCTGATCCAAAAAAATAGCACAGAACCTCTGAGAAATGCAACATCTTTTACCAAGGAGGTTGATGAATACCTGAAATGTGATGAAGGGACTTCCAAACTATAAACTGTTCCTTACAAATAATGGACAGAACCCAAGAGTGTTGGGTAATTTGTAGCCATTTTGGAAGAGATGGGGAAAGGCAGATTGACAAGGGAACCTTTCTTAGGGAATGGGGAAGAAAACCAGCAAACAGAACCATTCTTGTACTGAAAAGAAGGTTTCTGGGAGAAGGAGTCTGACATAGCAGGAGGCACACTCCTAGAACACTTCTTCACCATAGAACAAGGGTGAGATTACCACTGAACAAAGGCAGACATGGAAGGATACTTCCTCTGAAACTAAGGAATAGGAGAAACAAAATATATTTTAGCTCCTGCAAGGTTTTGCTCTGGTACTGGATCCCAAAAAACTTTTGTTATCTAAAGGAGCAACCAAAAGTTTGGCCTTGATGTCATCTGTCAAAGCCCGAAGACGAAGCCAAGAATAATGCCTCATAACCAAAGGCAGCAGCCCTGGAAGAGGCATCAGCTCCATCAGAGTGACATTTCATTGAGTGGTGGGCAACTTGTGAAATGGACCCCAGTAGGGAAAGGGCAGCAGCCCTCCCCTCAGAGTCAGGAGCATCAAAAGCTACCTTAGAAACCAGAGAAATTGGAGCCAAAACATACCTGGTCATATGAGTCTGGTAGTTGATGGCACTAAAGGACAAGGTGGCAGCAGTTTAAACCTTTTTGCCCAACCTTTCTATGGCCCTACCATACTTTTCAGAAGGTGACAGCTTGGTGGAAGGCAGCTACTTAGATGGCTTTTCAGAACAGTCAGACACTGCAGAAGGGTCAGTAGAAGGGTATTTATTAAGGAATTTGCACTTGTCACGCATCTTGTAGAAACTATTTGGCTTTTTCTGTGTAGGATGCTGAGAGTCAGGGCCTAGAGAAGCTGCAGAAAATGTATGTAAAAGGGCAGCCAGAACAGGAGGGACAGTAGACAGTTTAGAAGACTCCATTAGTAGCTCATCATAGTTTTTTGAATATCAGAGACCTGGGAACAATTTCACATAAAGTGCTTGACCATCTTGTAATTATTTGGATTTTAACAGACAGTGGTGGAATAAAATGTATCTATTTTTTTCTACAAAGAATCAGACTGTTCCTTGAACATCTATAAGGTCATTGGTGAATTGGCTGCTGTTAGGACACCAACCTGTAACCTTAGAGTTATTAGTTTTGGAGTTGGGTTACAATTTTTTTGCTGTTACTTTTTGAGTTTGAACGCTCTCACATATAATAATCCATCATGCAGGCAATGATACCCCAAAGAACAGGTCGTTCAAAGGGTAGTCTTAACTTGAGGAATCCTCCTTCTCCTGAACCAAAATCCAAGGGGTAAGGGATTTGGAAAGAATAAGTTAGGGATTCTTCCCGAGTTTAAATCCTCATCAGAGGAATCCAATTCCCTAGGCATCTAGACTGAAGTAGAAGACCAGGAGGGAGCAGGAAAGAGACCTCTTGAGGCAGCTTTAAGGCCATCAAGGCATTAAATAAACCCTGAGTAAAATCTTGCCATTCATATTCGCAATCCTTCACAACAGGTAAAATATGCTTTGTCTTTTGCTTCTTTTTCTGAGGGACATCTGCTCAAACTACCCTCAGAGAATCAGACCCCTGACACAACCTTAAATAGTGGTAGGAATCTCCTCCCTCACTACAATCTGAGTAATCTGCTTTGGTCATTCAGATATTATCAGTCAAGATTCCCCATCAAGACATCTGATAAGCCTCTGAGGACATGCGAGAATTTGGATCCATGATGGTCTCCAATGGGTTGTGGCAGAGAAATCTGAAGCAAACACCAGATGGTATTCTGGACTTTCACTAGCCTCCAGAGAAATGTTTGGGAGATGCTGGGCAGCAGCCAGATCAGACTTGACTTTTTGGCCTTCTTTTTGGCAAATGACTGGCCCTCAAAATGGAAGGATTTTGCCATTATATCCTGACCCAACAGCTTAAGTCAGATAAATGGATAAAGAGGAGAAGCAACTACATAGAGTTTTAGGCACAAATACCTGGCATATAGAATACTGCATATGATTGTGGAACGCACCCAAACAAAAAAGACACTGGTCGTGACAGTCTTTATGGGGAAACTGCCTCCCACACTGTCATTTACACTTTCTGGAAGACATGAACATAATAAAAAATCAATTAAAAAAATGAAGAGAAGAGACCCCTGTGAGGCATTTATCTGAAAAAAAATGGCTTGGTAATCAGCACAGCAGAAGGGTGTTCGGACCCACTTTTGATAATGGCATTCAGACTGGTGTCAAAGTTCTGAGTGTGTGCCTCCACATCACCTTTATGCTCAAAACCTTGCACAGGAAGCATACATGTGATATATGGTGTGTATAAGAACTAAAGGCTTTGGTATACTGGCCAGATGTTGGGTTATCCTTGACAGGAGATCCCCTATGTAAAGGATACTACAGCAGTGATATGGAAGGACATCAATAGTTATAATCTTTTCATGACTCCGTCTTTCCTTCTGACTCTTGAGCTAACACATTTTGAGAGCACATGAAGTGCAGTAGGTTCCTCTGTATGGCTCCTACAGCAGCAATCTGAAATACACCTCTTGTTTATTATGTATTTCATCACAAACATCAAAGTTGTAGATAGGCATATAAGGGGGCTGCATTTGATGGTGACGTGTGTACACACCATGTCCTGTTTTGTGGTGTAATTCCTCTTAGTTGCTGTGCTATCCAGTTTGGCCATTCGCACCTATCAGGACTACAGGGCAGAAGCTGACCTATGCTTGTAACTCATAAGTAGGATAAGGATGTAGAAGTTGTTTTGTGGCAGGATCCCCAGGAATACTACTGATACATGAAGGAGCCCACTCTTATATGCATATGAAGTACAAAAGCTCCAAGCATGCTACAGGCAAGCATGCTGCTACCCATGCCAGTCTTGTCATGCTCTGCTCTGTGACTGTGTACCTTGGCATCTGCTATGTAAATGAAGAGTAGTACATGGCAGCTACCAGGGTACACACCCTCAGTGCAGAATATGTCAACACTGGCATTAATGGGATCCTTACCAACTGCCAGGTGCTGCTCTGACAGCACATGCCTTGGTAATTGCCATGTGTTGCTTTGAGAGTATGTGGCTTGGTAACTACCATGTCCTGCTGTGAGAGCATGTGCTTTGTTAACTGTCATGTGCTGTTTTGAAAGGCATACCCTGACAGCTGCCATTTGCTGCTCTGAGAGCACATGCATTAGCAGGTGACTTCCCAGTACTGCCAAGAGTGATATCCTAAAGCTGTATCCCCCAAAACCCTATCCAGCTGAGAAATTTGAGTAGTAGCCATTTATCCAGTCTTTCTTCCCTTCCCTGGCCAGCTGTTTGGTGCCTGAGCCGCATATCACTCTATGGTCATCAGTGGAACAGATAAACACCCTGCCACTATACCAGGAGACTCACTGATATCTTTCTGTTTTAAAGAGGCGAATGCAAGCAGTAATTTGTGTTATCCAGCACTCTTCAGAGATTACACTTCTAGAAAGGGCATACTAAACTTGGGCTAGCATCTGCTGTCATCTGCTTCTAGTGGCATTCCTTGTCCATGACAACTAGTCTGACAGTCAGAATCTAGTTTTTATCAAGGACACTACATCTATTGTATCAGAGTGCAGGACTGCAAATGGAGTTTCCAAGATTCAGAATACTGTTGTAACCTGTGTCGTTTTTATTTCTGAAGGTTGTTGCTAATTAACAAAGAAATATGCAGCATCAAAGATTAGCACAGAATTTCTTTATGAGCCTTAACACAACCAGAATACATAAAATATATGTATTTTTGTTATTAAATAGCAAACTGCATCTTGGAATGGGAGGCAGGGGTATGAGCAGACTGAAAAATATCTCATATGTGCTGCCAGAAACCTTTCTGTTAGCCGCAGGTCATAGATAGCAAGAAACAACTAAAAACACATTAGACATTTCAAAAAAGCATTTAAAAACAGGCAAGCCTGTACCAGCTGCTCCACATTTTTCTGATAATTATTCATACATTTTCCTCAACAGAATGCATTTATTTAGATAAAATATGAAAGAGTAGCAGTTTATTATAAACTACTGCTGCCTCTGGCAGTCTATATGACTAAAGGGTTTACATAAAGAAATGCAGAACAAGTGTTTTATCTGGCATAGACTTTATACCTTTTAGAAAAGAATTGCATTTGCAAGCTGATGTTAGTCATTGAATACTAAGGTCAATGTTTTTTTTTTTTTTTTGTAATTTGACATTTCCTACGTAAAAAGCATGTTGTCATCTGGTCTCTATATATCCAGTCCTAGCAAGCTTAGGAGATTTTGATCCTGATGTAATTAACTATGCATCAGATATTTTATTTTACTTGAATTGCTATCCTCTAGCTTTACCTATTAGACAAGTGGTACTCTTCAGACTAATAACTTTAACGTGTATAAAAGAAGACAGCAAGAAATCTTGTGTGCAATTCCCAGCGCACACAGGGTTTGATTTTCTGCCTGTTAGGATGCAAGCTAATTTCAGATTGATCCATTCAATATGTAGCCGCGTACACACTATGCTAATCATTGCTTAACACATGTAGATTTCCCCCATGAATTACATCAACTGTCAGCATTTCTCAGATAACACCTTCCGATAATTCTACTACATTTTGTGCATATGTATTTCACTTAGGTTTATGTGGCTTCCCCAGAAGCAAACTAACATATGGAGTGGACTATTCCTAGGAACCTGTCCTACCTCCTCCGCCTCCCTTTCTAGTACCACTCATGCATTTATTTACTCACGTATGTATTTAAATCCTTCATGCTGTTCGTATCTTTATACAAAGGCAATGGATTCTGCAATTTACATCTGTTGTTGCTGTGTAGTGTACCCCTTATGTTTTCAGTATTAAGCGTAATGTCATTTAGCAGGTATTATAGGAAACAAAAAAATGTGTTTATTGTAAACCTTTCCGTGCTGTATAGATTATCTACAAATCATTGCTTTTATTGCAAATGTCATCATGTGTACTTTCCTTATCACTGTGTTTATCATAGACATTCCACACTCCCCCATGTTCTCTTCTATGAAAAGGCACATGGTCCAGTAGAAACTGTTCATGTAAGATTGTTTGTGTCTTTCAGCTTTTCCTGGTCAGGGGTCGCCACAGCGGAACTCCGGTCCGCTAATGATTGGCAGTTGATTTTTACATACTGGCTTGCCAGGCCTGACGCACAGCCTTCAATGAAGGTACGCCCATTCATGCATGTCTCCACGTAGAAGACGCTCTAGCTGAGAATCAAACCGGACAGCGTCTTACTGTGAGGCGACAAAACTGTTCATGTAAGATAATTCTATAAATTAATTGGTCACAATAGGCAAGCCTAGTGTGGGCTGTTTTTCTATATCTGCACAACACATACTCTGTACCTCATCCAAAAATTTGCTTGTGATGCACTACAGCTCTAATATTTATAAGAGTATTATTGTTCCAGAAGACTGCCTGTCACCTCAGTCACCGCCACCAAAATCTCACAATTTTATTATCTGATTTTTCTGAAGAACACTTGACATCTTAGCTAACATGTGTTCTGCTTTGAGTGAAGAATACCCAAACTGTGTAAGAGGCTCTGTGTAGCATTTATGCATCCCTTTTGCATAGTTTTTTAATATGGAGGAGAAAATGGTTCTAGAATCCTCATTTCAGAGAGATGCCTAAGTTAGTCAAAAACTTAAGAACCTGCTAGCATTTATTTAGATCCCAAGATACTATCCCTCTTGGAGTTGTCAAAAGAGATGAAAGTTTCATGTTACCGCTCTATTTCCTAAGGGTCCAGCAGAACTGCTTGGACAGCTAAAAATCAGACTATATTACCCACTTCCTAGCAAGAAAGCAGGTACACAAAGAACCCAAGTGGACTGATGCAGGCAAAACACAAAATTTTGTGAACAAATCTATCTTACAACCACACTTTCTCAATGCGTCATGGGAGATATGAAAATTGCCCTTAAAAAAAACATAGCTTTTGTGCTCTGTAGGATGACCTGTTGGAGGTGCTGGGTGGGCAGCTTGGTCTGAAGAGGGAGATGATTCTTCTGAGCTATGATACAGAATTGGAATTCCCTAATCATGGTAAGGCCTTCCTGTATCTAATAATGGTGGCTGCCAAAAAGCAATTACTAGAAAAGAGAAATCAAAATCTAAACCAATTATACTGAAAGTAGTGAATATAGTAACAGAAATAAAACAACTGGAATTGAGATCTTTAGAAAAGGGTAGGAGCAAACTACATAGGAAAAATTAGACTTATGGGAACAATACATACAATGGGGGAATCAGGTCAAAAAATGGCAGAACTTAATGAGATATGTAATGTGTGAGTGAGAAAGACTGGGTAGATTATAAGTGATGCATAATGTTTGCAAATGGGAGAGTGTCAGTATGGTTTGTGATGTAAAATACTTGCAAATAGGATTGTGTCAATGTGGTTTGTTTTCATTTATATAAATGTATGATTGCCTATGTAGTAAGTGATGGTTTACTAAAGATGTTTCTTGTTTAAAAAAAGGCAGGAATTGAATAATTTATGTAATATTGCTTAGGTAATATGATATATAGTAATATATGTGAAGCATAAAGTTTACATAGTTTCATTACTTTTATATGAATCCAAATTTGCCTATGTCACAAGTGATAAATTAATAAAGGTGTTGAAAAATAAAATAAAAATAGTTTATGGCAGGGGATCCCAAAGTGTGTGCTGCTGCACCCTGGGGAGCCATGGCTTCCTCACAGGGGTGCTGTGAACTAATACCCTTCATGCACAATTTTTTTCTTTTGTTTTTTTTAATTTTCTCTCTGTTTGAGCTGACGTCAGCTCCACCAGGGCTACCAGCCTGTTGGAATAGAGCAAGGAGCTCACACATTTCCAGCGTCCCTGATTTTTGAAGAAAGCAATAAGTCATTGTTCCACTGTACATCACTTTCCCAGCTACCATAACTGCCAATGTATCTCCTTTTTCATGCCATGAAAAAATAGGGCAAAATTATTATAGGTTTGCTGAGATGACCAAGGCAGTCTGTAAGTACTCACAAAATGAGTTGCTAGCTGTGTGAATGGAGCGTGAAGCCAACACCATAAGATAAATAGTCCACTCAAAATGACCAAAGCTCCAAGCATAGGCAGAAAGTAATAACTGAATCCAGTAGCAGGTTCAAAAACAGCTTTATTCTCTTCAAAACAGCAAAATTCTAGACGTTAGCGCTTTCTTGGTTGTATCACACCACTTCATCAGACCATAAAAAGCTGTTAAAAACATGAATTAATATAGCATTTCATAAAATCAATCAACCTATCACTGCACTACACCAACTGATAGCTTAAAGAAACAAGAACATACATAGATATATACTTATATACTATTACTAATATGTAATGAAGCTTTATAATAAATAGAGTTTGTTCTGTTTTTGTTACCAATAAATGTACAAATATTTACTGAAACCACATCATATAAATATAAAATACAAAATACATCTCTATGCATATTTGTATAATGACTACAATATCAAGTGCAGTGCCCTAAAGAAAAAATTGATAAATTATGTTACATAACAGACAGTTTATGTGTACACTTTCATGTACGTAAAATTTACTAAAAAAACTTCTATTTTTTAATTTTTTAAAAAGACCTTCTATTTTATAAAGCATCTATTTTTTAAACTGAAGACCTCTATATCAAAGAAGCCTTCTATTTATTAAAAGGACTTCTATTTTTTAAAAAGACTTCTGTTTTTTACGATAGTTTTCAAGGGTATTCTATCATTCAGTCCTTTGCCCCTGTCCACCCTGAACATAATGATCCATCTTGTCTCTAAAGTTTCAGTACGGTTAATCAAGTTACCCCCTTTCATTCTCAAATACCTGCTCTAATACCTGAAACTTAAATACATGTGATGGATCAGTAAGGGAGATGTTTCGTCAGGGCATTAGTAATAACATAGTTCTTAATATTCAGTAAGTGTTCACGTATATGAAATCTCAGCTCCCTGTTGGTTTTTCCAACATAAAAAGATGAGCATATCTCGCAAACTGCCAACTATATCACATTCTTGCTATTACAGTTCGCTTTTGTCTTAAAAGTGAACATCTTTTGCATGTCTGGGTGAAAGAAAGTGTTATCTGGTGTTATAAACAAACACTGGTTGCACTTCTTACAAGGTATAGTACCTATTACACCTTCCTGCTGCCCCTTAAAATCATGTTGATAACACAACATTCTTTTTAAAGATTTTTTATTTTTAAAGAGGAAGCTAGGTTTATCCCCCACTAATTCTCTAATAGCTGGATCCTGTGTTAAAACTGGCCAATACTTCCTAACAGTGTCTGTTACAACTTCAACATTACTTGAATAGTATGTGAGTACCCTCACTACCTGTCCCATACTTCCTTTTTTATAATGATGAATATGCATTTTCTGTTTAGATGAAAAATATTGTTTCCCAACATCTTTTATTTTAACAATACTCTCTTTCATTATATCCTCTGTTTTACTGTCCTTACACCCTATCTCATGTAACCTCATTCTTAGGTTATTAATTTCTTATTTGAATCTAACATCCCATGCTTCCAACTTAGACATTCTAAGGACTTGTCCTTTTACTATATATCAAAGATGTAGCCAGGATGCATACTACTCTTATGGAGAAGAGTGTTCTTATAACAATCTTTCTGATATATACTTGTAGAAAATTCCCCATCTATGTTTTTAGATATATTTACATCTAGGAAATTTATCTTCTCACTAGAAAATTGCATTTCAAATTTCAAAAAATGTGTACTAGCATCCAATTCACTATGGCACATTTTTAGTTCACTCTCATTCCCTTTCCACAACATAAAAAGATCATCCAGGAATTGCCTATAAAAGATGATTTGATTCCATTTTCCTGATACAATCTGCTCTTTCTCCCACATCGCCATAACCAAATTTGCATAGCTATTGGCACTTGCCGTGCCCATAACTACTCCTTCTTTTTGTAGGTACAGACAATGGGCAAATAGCATCACATTATGCTTCAAAATCTAATCCATAAGTAAGCATATTAGATCTATTTTCCAATGATCACACGTGCCATCAATAACCAAATAATCCCTTAACGTTTCTATACCTATTGTATTCGGAATAGATGTGAATAAAGAACGTACATCCATGGTTACTAATATTAATCCACTCTTTTCCTCATTTGTGTTTTCTAAGAAATCATATAAATCCTGTAGAAATTGTTTTACATCTCTTAGAATGCAGGGATTGCTGTCCACCACTGGTCTGATAGTTCTTTCTACAAAAACAGATAAAGGCTCTGTTAGCCAATTCTTACCTGACACTATCGGTCTAAGAGGAGGTTTGTGTGGATTCTTATGTATTTTTGACAAGCCTTGTATTATCGGAGTCAAAGGTTTGTGTACTGAGAAATAATCATACAAATTTCTATCAGTCCTTCTAGCAAACAATCATATAGTGCTGTTTCAGTACTGCTCACTATTCCTTTTATGTCTGATTTCTTTATTGAGTTATATGTTCTCTCATCACTCAGTAATTCCTGCATACACTCTTTACACAAAGATGTATTCATTATCACTATTGGGCATCCCTTGTCTGCAGGTTTAATTGTTATATTATAATGTAACTGCAACCCTCTCAAAGCCTGTTCCTCATTTCTAGATAAGTTACTTCTCATCCTATGCACATTATCATTATTATTCAGTTTACCTAACACTTCATCTTCACATAATTTAACAAACATATCTACATTAGGATGTCCCATTGGCATAAATGTGCTTGTTTTTTTAAAGACAGAAACATTATCATTGTTTACACCACATTAAATAACAATTTCAGTTGTAAATTCCTACTAAACATTTTTAGATCTAAAATAGTGTATGTTACCTCTAGGGACTGTGTAGGAATAAACGATAGTCCTTGGTTCAATAACAACAATTCTGCTGATGGCAGGCATCTGTTGGAGATATTCCAAACTAATGTTCCAGTTTCTGTCTCCAAATACATTTCACCCTGGTTGGAGACTCCTGTGAGTATTTCCACTGCTGTTCAAATGACCCCTTTGCTCCATTAATGGACCCAGGCGTATGTGAAGTGTAGAAAAAAACAAATCCTGCCCTGTCTGGTTTGGCGCCTGTTGATTAATAATTCCCTTCGATGTACTGTGATGTTGTGCCACCATAATTTCATCATTTTTGCTCTTCTGTATCGAATCCTCTCTTTCCTGTTGCTCCTCTACCAAAAAAAAAAAGCTCACCGGTGCTGCCATTGCCTTCCGTTTGGCGCCAAGACGTTCACTTTCATTGCTCCATTCTTTATCTCCTCGGTTTAACTGTTTGGCGTCCGGTTTACTCTCTGAATGGTTTAAGGTGGATCTATATAGTTCTGTTTGTTCTGCCTGTGCTTTCGGCCATACAAAAACATGACCCTCCTTAAACTCTACAATGTCCAGTTCCAAAGTATGGAACTTCTTTCTTAAAAGTTTATTCTCATATACTGTAATTGATTCAAGTAAAATGCCCATTCTCTCTTGCACTATCTGTGCCATATAATTATCATATATTTTGTTCTCTTACTTCATGATGTCTTCTACAATAACTTTCCCCTCTTTTTCTCCAGATTCAATTAACAAACACATGTAGTTGAAACTCGTTTCCAAGTTAAGCTGCTACCACTTGGAGAGTAATTCAGGCTGTCTTTCATCTTGAGTGGGCATTTTTAATATTCTAAGTCCTCTCAGTATCACTTTATGTTTCAGAGAGGCCTCTAAGTGATAACACTGAGCTTGTATTCTTTTCCACTTATATAAAACATCCTCTAATACATGCACCTCTCTAAGAAATTGTGTATAATCAGTATCAGGTACATCATGCCCTTTTTTAAAAGCAGTTGTTGGATTAAGTAGTGGATTAACTTATTTCTTAGTTTGCTCCAGCATTTTGGCAAACTTAACACAATTAGACATTCCTTGTGATTTGGGAACATTCCCTTCACATATTTCATTGCCATTCTGTATTGATCTCTCTGTCTCTCCATTTGATCATTTTCTCTCTGCCATTGTCACAGCTTGCCAACCACAAAAATTCACCTGTTCAGTATCCACAAAATGAGTTGCTAGTTGTGTGAATGGAGCGTGAAGCCAACACCATAAGATAAATAGTCCACACAAAATTACCAAAGCTCTAACCATAGGCAGAAAGTAATAACTGAATCCAGTAGCAGGTTCAAAAACATCTTTATTCTCTTTGAAACAGCAAAATTCTAGATGTTAGTGCTTTCGTGGTTGCATCACACCACTTCATCAGACCATAAAAATCTGTTAAAAACATGCATTAATATAGCATTTCATAAAATCAATCAACCTATCACTGCACTACACCAGTTGATAGCTTAAAGAAACAAGAACATACATAGATATATACGTATATACTATTACTAATATGTAATGAAGCTTTATAATAAATAGATGTTGTTCTGTTTTTGTTACCAATAAATGTACAAATATTTACTGAAACCACACCATATAAATATAAAATATTTACTGAAAGTACTGTCTATATGACATACCTGAGGAAGCATGGAGGTGATTAGGTGAAATGGCAGTGGAGTTTTTAACCAGATTGTTTAATGAAATCTCAGAAAGTGAAAGGATGCCTGAGGAATGGAGAAAAAGTGTTTTGGTACAGATTTTTAAGAATAAGGGTGATGTGCAGAGCTGTAGTAACTACAGAGGGATTAAATTGTTCAGTCACAACATGATGTTATGGTAAAGAGTAGTGGAAGCTAGGTTAAAAAGGGACGTGATGATTAGTGAACAGCAGTATGGTTTCATGCTGGGAAAGAGCACTACAGATGTGATGTTTGCTCTGAGAATGTTGATGGAGAAGTATAGAGAATGTCAAAAGGAGTTGCATTGTGTTTTTGTAGACTTAGAGAAAGCATATGACAGGGTGCCTAGAGAGGAGTTGTGGTATTGTATGAGGAAGTCAGGAGTGTCAGAGAAGTATGTAAGAGTGGTACAGGATATGTACGAGGGTAGAGTGACAGCAGTGAGGTCTGCGGTAGGAGTGATGGATGCATTTAAGGTGGAGGTGGGATTACATCAAGGATCAGCTCTGAGCCCTTTCTTATTTGCAATGGTGATGGACAGGTTGACAGACGAGATCAGACAGGAGTCCCCATGGACTATGATGTTTGCAGATGACATTGTGATCTGTAGAGAGAGTAGGGAACAGGTGGAGGAGACCCTGGAGAGATGGAGATATGCTCTAGAGAGAAGAGGAATGAAGGTCAACAGGACTAAGTCAGAATATATGTGTGTGAATGAGAGGGAGGATAGAAGAATGGTGAGGATGCAAGGAGTAGAGGTGGCGAAGGACGATGAGTTTAAATACTTGGGGTCAATAGTTCAGAGTAACGGTCAGTGTGGAAGAGAGGTGAAGAAGAGAGTACAGGCAGAATGGAGTGGGTGGAGAAGAGTGTCACGAGTGATTTGTGACAGATGAGTACCAGTAAGAGTGAAAGGGAAGGTCTACAAGAGGGTAGTGAGACCAGCTATGTTATATGGCTTGGAGACACTGGCATTGACAAAAAAGCAGGAGTTTGAGCTGGATGTGGCAGAGTTAAAGATGTTAAGATTTGCACTGGGTGTGACGAGGGTGGACAGGATTAGGAATAAGTATATTAGAGGGTCAGCCCAGGTTGGAAGGTTGGAGACAAAGCCAGAGAGGCAAGATTAAGTTGGTTTGGACATGTACTGAGGAGGGATGCTGAGTATATTGAGAAAAAGATGCTAAGGATGAAGCTACCAGGTTACAGGAAAAGAGGAAGGCCTAAGATAAGGTTTATGGATGTGGTGACAGAGGACATGCAGGTGGTTGGTGTGACAGAGCAAGATGCAGAGGACAGGAAGAAATGGAAACAGGTGATCACTGTGGCGACCCCTAATGGGAACAGCCAAAAGAAGATGATGACTGTTTATATGCAATCGCTCTTTGATGAATTGATTCTAAAGCACTTTTGTCCAAATCCAAACACTGTGTGCCTTCTATACTAATATGCCAGTCTCCAATATATCCTTCTGGCATTTCCTTCAAATGAAAGGTTAAGGTTCATTGCATACAACCTTTCCAATTGTTTCAGCTACCCTATCTCAAACTTAATCAGCTTTTTTGTTTTAAAACCTGCTTTGTGTTGCATTGAAACTACAAGAACAATCTTAAAAGATGGACAAAAATTCTGAAGTGCAAGACAAAGTATGACAATTAAGAAAAAAGAAAAATAAGTTATTTGTTTGGATTGTATCTGCTGGGAGAGGGACAGGACAGAGTTGGTGATCAGACAATACATCTCAATTTTTTGTCATATTTACAGTCTGTTCCTCATTAAAATGTATCTACCTAGCAAAATATTGAGGATTGAAGTCATGCTGGTTACCACTGAAAAGAAAGGCACTTTAACATTCTTTTATTCTATAAACATCTCAAGTGAATCTTACTAATATTATCCATCATTCCTTGATAGCCATACTTCTACTGTGCAGCAGAAAAACACATAAGGTGGAGGTCTGGGTGCACAATTTTCCTGTGCAAGACTTCATTCTTGCAAAGCTCAACTCAAGTAAGGTACAGCTACCCTCTTGTAGTTATAGTGACATGGAGGCAGGGTTATTGCCCTGTTCGACTTGCCTTGAGTAGGCCTACATCTTGCTTCTTGCCATATACACGGTTAGTTGTTGCCTCTATTGACGCCGTATTATTTTTCAGCATTTGGCAGAAGTGCAAAACTGAGCAACATACCAGCCATTTGCTAAAAAAAAGTCAAAGGTAATATTTTTCCCCACTAGTTAAAAGTATGCAGAGTCTGCCAGTGTGTCCCTCCCTGCTCAAAGCTGACAGTTGCGGGTAATTACATAGCAAATATGGATGTTGTATTCAAGATCTGCACTGCCACCCAAGCAAACCCCGATAAGTCTGGGTGGGCTCACAGTGACGGCATGCCCGCTTGTTGAATAACAGGCATTCTCGTAACTAACTTCGGGCACGTTTACAGAATTTAATTTAATACATTTACAAATAAAGTTAAAATTAGGACATCTGTTAATAATCACAGAATTATATATATACACTCAGAATAATATCTATATACTAATATGCTAAGCAAAGACACTTCTAACTTAAGGAGAATGGCCCACCTGCGATGTACACCATTCCATATGTTGCACTCAATATTACAGGTTTAGACCCCATGAAATCTAAATTACTTGTATTACATTTAACTAGGGCAGCCCACATTTTAGACAGACTTGTATTGTTAACTGCATTGAACACACTACTCAAATACCAGATAGTCCAATATTATTAGGAGAAAATTTGATGTAATTATAGGACAATGTGTTTAAGGATTCCAACTGCCTTGCAGATTCACACAACAGTTGTGATAAATGCAATTGTTAGACAAAGGACTTCTGTCCCACTATACGTTTGGGCTTCATTTCTGAGTAATGACATACCTGCTTATAGTTTCACAGCCATTATGTATTCACCTTGATTTTGGCTTACTATGCAATTAACATATGAAAAATGCTTTTCAAAACAAGCTCAGTACCTTTCATATTGAGACATTGATTTCTCATCCTTCTGATTTCCCGATCATTCTGGGGTCAGAGTAAACCTTGCTTTCCATTTCATCGAAAAATCAATTTTGGGGTATATTGCAAAATCTGTTCCCTTTATGCCACTGCATACAATAGCATGTGCTTATACGTGCATGCATATGAGTGTTGCAACTGTTGGTCCAGAGTGTGCAAATGCAATATTGGAACCCACAGGGCTCACATTTTACAAGCCTGTGTGTAGTTTCAGTTCACAGCACAGCTGAGCATAGCATGTGTTAGTGATTTTTTTGTTTTTGTTATGCAGAGTTTGTGAGGACTTTTTAAGCAATGGATTGAACATTTTACATACCCAGCTCTGCTATTAATATTTGTTTATACACATCTATAGATATAGGTAGACAGATGTAGACATATGGATTATATGGGTAGTTTGGGTTGTAGGACTGAACAGCAATAGTACAAGTTACCTCCTGAATGGCAATAGCAGACATGACACAATAGTGCAACTCTCCTAAGTATAGACATTCTAGAACCTGACACTGTACTACTTAATTCCCCCCCCCACCTAAAACATTTCATAGGGTTTTGGAGAATCTTTGCTTTTTCTGTAGTGATCTGATGGCTGACCCAGTAAAACAATGGGCTGGCCATCTGCACAGAAATTAACATTTCTCATCCACTATTTAGGAAAATATTTACATTGTGAACCATTTGGGTGTCAGGGCCATTACTTAATTATTGATCTCAGAGAAATTTTAGATGAGTCTTAGACAGGCAAGTCTACATCAGTATATGCCAACTGATGTAAAATTGCACATAAAATGTTAAGATGCACTAAATGTTTCACACAGACTGAGAGGCGATCTCTGTCTTGCATATAAGGTGATGTCTGACCCTGTTTTATAAGTACTGCACATCCACATGTCAAATGGCACATGGGTTACTCGCTCTAATGACCTAAACCTGGTGTTTGACATAAATAGAACCTGCTGGAGGGACAGGTTTGTCTCCCAAAAGTTATCATACCTTGGGAATAGACTCCCACGTCACATCAAACAGAGCACCTCATTGGCCCTCTTCAAATGTGATCTGGACAATTGGATGGGTAACCATGAAGTCAACCTAGGGGTTATACCTGCGTCCCTCTTGGACAGGGGCAATAGGTGCTAATAGTGATTACAAGGGTAAATTTGGCTAGGCTTGTAAGGGCCCTCAGGCCATTAGATTAGTAACGTCCTATGATCCTATGATAAATGCTTGATTTTGAGTTGCCATCTCTGGTTCTATAAAAATATGAATAGCTCAGAACTTGCTTCTGTATCCATGGTGAAAACTTACGTTCTTGAAGTCTCTTGACAATACTTTCATTTAGCACTAAAATTTCTGGGAAAAAAAGGAAAACTAGACCACAAATCAACCATTTTAGTGATCCATTACCAAATATGCACTTTATGCGTGCCGTGGGGGGGGGGGTGGGGGGTCGGGGGGCAGGGCGCCTTGGGAAAACCCGGAGTCAGTAAGGGAGCTGAGAATCAAAAAAGTTTGGGAACCACTGATTTATGGCAATACCGCAAAACATATGTTGTTCTAATGTCATCAAGAATGAAAACCAGACTAGGTAGATGTACGTATGTTAGTCACAGTTGTTCCCTGTCGTCAGCATATCTTAACTGAGACCTGGATTAGATTTCAAAGTATTTAATTTACAAAAAATTATATTGCAATCCCAGGACTGTGAAAACCAAGTCTCTGTTTTTCTTTCAGCTTTTCCCGGTTAGGGGTCGCCACAGAGGAACTCCAGTCCACTAATGATTGGCAGTAGATTTTTATGTGCTGGCTTGCCAGGCCTAATGCACAACCTTCAACAAAGGAATGCCCATTCATGCATGTCGACACATAGAAGACGCTCTAACTGAGAATCGAACGTGCAACATCTAATTCTGAAGCGACAACGCTACCGCAGCACCACCACCACCACAGTTGTCTACTGTGAAAACCAAGTAAATTTGGGAAAAATGAAAGGAAACGTTTCTGAACAAATGCATAGAGGACCCAGATGGAAATTTCTGGTCAAAATGCCAAAATATGTAATACAATTATCTACAAACTGCCATTCTTTAAATGCAATGATCCCATAGAACTGTCCAAAGTGCAGAAGATCTGACCCTCATCACAAACTCTTGTATGACTCAGTTTACTGGCCATGGTGATGAAGACCTGCTTCATTGTGCTGTTTCTAATCATATCAAGGAACTGTCCGCATTGTTGATAGTTCTGTTGTGGTTAAAAAAATGACATTCACACACTGATATTAGACTGATATCGGTGGTGCAGTGGTACAGCAGTTAGCATTGTCACCTCACAGCAACAGGCTCTCTGGTTGATTCTCTGCTGGGGTGTCTTCTGTGCGGAGTCTGCATGTCCTTCTTGAATTCACATGGGTTTCCTTTGGGTGATCCAGTTTTCTCCCACATTCCAAAGACGTGTCTTGAGCATTTATCACTGTGCCACCACTGAAAATGAGTTCTGTCCCAGTCGGGCTTTCCCGCAAATGTAAGCAAATGTTAAATAAATAAATAAATAAATATCATCCCTCTGTCCTGGACAACCTACATAGTAACCACCCTGTTTACACTCATTATTTGTTCTTTTGTTTCTCCTTATCATTTCATCATTAATTAAGCCATTTAACCTTCCTCTGCCTTGAAATTGATTTGGTTGCTAGGTTTCTTCAGAGCTTTAAACTGCTCATCTTCTGAAATGTAGTAACAGTGCTCATCTTACACCTTGCATTATTAAATGTTGATTCATGAAATGTTATTAATTTATGATTTGTTAACATAGGACGTAAACTGGAGTAATAACCTTTTTGGCAAGGAACTGAGCCAAAAGGCAAAGAGAAAGAAAAAGTAATTTAACAACATAATGGTAATTAAGAGTAGAAGTAAGAATTTAGAAAACAAGCAAGCTTTGCATTATATGTAGGGGTAGTATTGCTACATAGAATATACTGAATGTAGCACAATAAAAATAAAACTAAAAGAAACGTTTTAACCTTGTACACAAACACACAAACAAAAAGAATGACAAGCATGTAATGATCTAACCAGATGACAGAAATTAGTTCCAAGCTGGTATATGTTTTTTCAAAAAAGGTTGTCATATAAACTTATTTTAATACCTTTGTCATACCTCACTACTGCATTGTGCTTGCCTTTGTGTATATGGCAATTTGTAATATACTATAATAAAGTACACACAGAAGTACTTGTTCTGGTGATGTTTGCTAAACTGGCTTTTCCTTTTTTCCCTTGACTGTTACTTGCCGTTTTACTGCTCTCTCTCTTTCTTGTGCCCAATATAAATCATAGCGTTTATAAATGGAGAAGAGTAACATACATTTGTATGCACCATACAATGAACGTGTTCATGTGGATGCTTGAAATGGGAGCAGTGTGACGAGATCACACACTGACGCTTGAAAGTGCCACATGACACCAAGCAGCTCTTCCTTTTCCCCATAACTAGATACCTTCTGTGGGGTCCTGGTCACCCATGAGAATTCTCCTGTGTGGAGTGTACCCTTGAGACATGTTCCCTTTCCCTAGAGAGATGGGCAGGCACTTTCTTTATCAGCCTTCTGCTTTCTCACCTTGGCACTGAGTGCACAGTCTGATAAAGCAGGCAGAAGTCTCTTCTTCATTTGGCTTGCTTAAACTGCTACTTTTATGTTGCTGTTCCCACCCACCACCCCCTATCAGTATCCTTCCTTTTATTCCAGATTCTGTATGTTTTGTGTCAGGTACTGTTTGTTGTCAAAAATTTATGAAAGCATCTGGAAGAAGAAAAATAATTTTGTTTCCAGGACTCTTTGTATGTATAAATATTATGGTATGAATCACCACAAATGAAAGAAACAAAATACTTCATGAAAAATGTGTGTGAGTGTGTGTGTGTGTGTGTGTGTGTGTGTGTGTGTGTGTAGAATATTTTTTCATTATAGGGGCTACCATTATGTTTCTAGCTGCTTCTTTGTCTAAATGGAGGAAAATACATTTTGCTGTGTTCTTACGATGTTCATGAGGTCCAGAGTATTATTGGTGAGTCATAAAATACTAATGTCCTGTATGGAGAGATGTGATTTTTGCATACTGCCAGGAGGAAATCTTTTTTTCAAAATGTGACAATTCCTGAATTTTGAGCATGTCTGAAATAATGCTTTGTCTTTCAAAATGAGTCAGTCTTCAGCAACACTGCAATTAAGGCTCTAATGTTTCATCACCATTCTAAAAATATGTCACAAAAAATTACAGGGAAAATAACAATATGTTTCTATAGAACCCATTACTAAATGCCACTTCCATTGTACCAGAGATGGAAACTAAGTCAGGCTGACACTGCATTATGAAGAGACATCATTACTATAAATCAGTGGCTGCAGGAAGTTAATATATCATAAATTATTATATCAAGTAATTTGTCACTTGGGGGTTAAACAGTGAGAGCTCAAAATTGCATACTTGTAACTAAACTAATCTGCCAGTAAAGCAAGTAAAACATCTGAAGTTCTGTGGAATGCTACTGAATTCTACCTTAAGTTTTCTGACACTGTATGCAAACAAGTTAATCAAAAACTCTGGGCTTTGTTCAGACTAATGACTTCCTTAATGCAAAACGTCAGGTATACTGTTGCAGCTGGTGTTTTATTACCCATGATAAATTATAATCCATTTCTTTTCACAAACCTAGCTACTTGTGACAAAACTTTAACAACTAAACCTTTTAATGCCATCTGTCAATCTGCTCTAAATTTACCTTTCAGTATGCATCAATGCATGCTGAATGATCAATCCAGTAGGCTTTTATCCATTGTTTTTATTGCATTTTATGGCTGATGAAACATTAAAGAACCAGCCTCTCTCTTTCATATACATTACCAGGGGAAAAGATAACCAGAAATTCATAACTTAAAGCTAAATGTTTAACAACTGTTTGTGGGCTTCGGTTTTAATAACTCAGAATGTGGTTACAGTTTGTGTTTCAATTTACTAGAATGTCTTTGTATCTTCAGACGGAGAACTTCTGTCATAATAGAATTAAAAACTGTTTCAAATGTAATTTATGCAATATGCTACCATAGAAAATGTATTATAAGGATGAAAAAATGGTACTGCTATTTTAGGCACAGATGATCGCAGTTTTGTTAGACTTATGTGTGTGTCTGTGCGCATGCACATGCTCCTGCTAAAATGCATGCATTTGTGTAAAATGTTTAATTATTAGGTATAGCTAAGAGCACTAGGCAATACACATCTCTCACATACATAAACATTATCTTGTGTCCTATACACTCACATACACGTGCATGCATTCATGTAAGTATAAAAATAAAATTATATTTCATGGGCATAACAGCTGCTCTTAACAAAATGTTAGTTTTGAGCTATCTTCTTCTTCTTTCGGCTTTTTCCTAATTAGGGGTCACCACAACGGATCACCTGTCCATTCATGACTGGCAGTGGAGGTTTTACGGTGTCGAGTTGCCAGCCCGGAGCCCAACCTTCCACAGAAGGCACTGTTAGTTTTGAACAATAATCACATAAAACGCGCCAAGTTGGTACTAACAGTTTCTATTTATGCAGTGATTTTCCCATAAATTCATATGGATATTATATTTTAAAAATGTTCAGAAACTAACAGTATTTTCTTGCTTTTGCAAAACATTTATAGTCCAAGAATAACACAACTAAGACACGCAGAAATAGGAAGGCTCTGGTGTGCATCATTAATGCATAACATAAAGTTTTATTTGAGTTATGTTCAATCAGTTTTAGGTAAGATGAGAATGATTCTGCATGTACACTTTCTGTAGATGTAGATTTTATGTGGGATAATGGAAATGTGTTGTTAAGGAATGAATGCTCTATTCACAGCAGCATGACGATTTTAATGTACATGAGAAGTGAGATGGTAAGTTGAGTGAATAGAGTTATGACCTGACTGATTATTTTTTTCTTTTATTAAAGCAGACTTTTTTATAAACCCAGTAAGAACAGTTAAAGACATAGAGTACTTCAGCATGAATTAATAATTTAAAACATCAGTAAGAACATGCATTCTTTAAACTTTTGTAGTAACAACAGTCCTTTATAGAAATCAAGAACCCTACTTCTTGGTATTTACCTGCCCTTAAAATTTGAGGCACCATCCTATGCCATTCATATGCATCTGCTATATCCTGAACCTGCTCAGAATGCAAAATTACAGTCCTGAGGCTTCTACCCATTAGCCTGGATGAGTATGCACTTATTCCATTTCCTAGTATGGGACTGGCTTTCCTTGCCCTTTAAACCTTTACCTCACTTTCTGTAAAACATCTGCTATAACCATATTAACCTCTGGGAGCCTCCTTATCTTCCCACAACTGGTAATTTCCTTTTAAGTAATTAATAAGAAAAATAATTGTCTGTCTGAGAAGGCCAGGGACAGCTGAAAATCATGTCCCAGCAGTAATTTTGTGTTTGTAAGAATAAACCATATATGGAAAACCCTCAAGTTTAAATCCTGTATGTCTCCTTTAAATTGATCTCATTTGGAGCATTCGCAAAAGATATGCCTTCATGAACCTCTTTGCTGACTGACACATCTCTGACAATAGGCAGAAGCAACTTGGAACATTGCAGCAATTCTTGAAGGGAATATAAATATTTGTGGAGTCATTTCCATGTGAAGATGTTAAACACTATTTTCTTAGTAGTATATATAGTGATGGCATATATTTGTCTCAACTGATCTGAACTGCAATGGATATAGAGCTTGGTTTCTCAAATGGCCTGTCATCGGAAGGCCACTTTAATGTCCAGTTGCTTATATCCCTTATATCCTGCACTACTCACAGCCCTTCTCAGACAATGGTTGCCCCATCTAGTTGAATGAAATAAATTAACAAGCATTGGCTTAAACATCTCAGTACCACAGAAAATTGCCTTCAAATTAACTCTTTAGCTGATCTCTAAAATCCACTTTTTGTGTACTGCATACCACCTTGTCCATTCCTGTCCAATCAGCATTTTCTCCCGGTATTTCAGGTTTGTATCTTTTCTTTGCCATTTCCTAAAAAAACTCTTCTTCTGTCCCATATATATAATGGGAATTACAAAGTTTTTTCCAGAGCTTTTTCCTCTCAGAGTTTAACTAAATAGGCATGGTTGGAGCCAATTCCTTGAAAGGAAGGATGAATCCTATATGGCTTGCATAGTGTAGTCATAAATTAAATTGAAGTTTCATCGAAGGAGGAGGAGACAGCTATTTGCACTGTCATGCATTTCCATCTAGCATTACATATGTATGATTAAAGTTGAAGAATAATGTTCATCTGTACCAAGTAGAAGTATCCTGGTGGGTCCTGAACCCACTAGAGATCCCCATTCCTTCTCTAATATTAAGTGATCCCATAGCATCTTTGGCTTGGCTTCCTCCTACATAAAACTAGTGACCATGTTATTTCAGCTCTAAGGAATCCTCTTGGGATATCTTGTGAAAATGCTTGGAAGCTGTAGAGACAATGTGAGTTACTAAAATAGGTCACAACTTTAATCTTCTAATCTAAGTTTAGGGGCAGCATTGTCCATCCTCCTAGCTCTTCTTTTATCTTCTCCAGATATATATTAAATGCCTCATCCATCAAGTTTTTGTTTCATAGAATTGGCCATCCAGAGCCCCAGGTATTTAAAAGAGCTGTCTTTCCAAAGGTTATGGACGTTAAATTTTACCAAAAGTGGAGGAGGGTGACATCTCCTATTACCAACACTCAAGTCTTGCCTTCATTTACTTTGTATCCAGATACTTTTCTGAAGTCTTGAATACATGTAAATAGTTTGAACATGTCCCTCCATGGCTCCCCCAGAAAAAAGAAAAAAACATTGTCCTGTCCTGTCTCTTTTTGAATAGCCCCTCATGTTTGTATGAGCTCAGCAAGGGGCTCTATGTACAAAGCAAACAACACTGGAGAAACTGTGCAGCCTTGTCTAGTGCCCTGGGTAACTGGATTTTAACACAGGCCTACAATTTGGAATATACTGAAAATAATAAGTCTTCAGACTGGGTACCCAGTCTGAACACTCCAGTATTTTCTTTAAGAAAAAAAAATGCAAACATGAGACATGTTTTCTGTGTCCAAAATGACGAAAGCCCTCCAGTTCCCTCTTCCCTCTCCCGTTCCATAATCAGAGTTGCTCAGATTATGTTATCAAAGGTCTGATGACCCTCATCAAAAACAGTTTGATATATGTTCCCTAAAGGTGTACTATATTTAGCTAGTTTGGTGGTTAAAAGAATCACAAATAACGTATAATTGTGGTTTAATATAGGACTATAGGAGGATATCAGCCCTGGATTCTTCCCTTCTTTTTGTATTGCTACCAAGACAGTCTGTTTCCAAGAACTAGGGATTCTACTCAGTAGCAACACCTCACTGTATAATTGAAATAATAGGGGTTCCCTAGCCATTTCCACAAATCTATCAGGATACCATCAGACTCCAACATCATAACGTGTGCTTAAATGGGGGTAATATAGTTTAGATCCTCAGTTATTCCAAGTGCCTCCAAAACATGTATCTACAATTCAGTGATGTGGGAAAGAATGAGCTTCTCTAACAGTACTCTGCATCACTTGCTCTAGCAGCTATAACCAGGTCGGACTTGTATAGATAGCCATATTATTCTCCAAACATCTCTAGGATGTCTTCTGGATTTTTTAGCTTTTTGATATTCCTTACAGAGTATAATAACTCAACAAAGTTAGTGCTTTCCATTGCTGTAGCTAATCTTCCAGCAATTTCTGACATCTATGAGAATCCTGAAAAAAAAAAAACATTTCTGCAAGCAATTTTTTTAAGACTCAGTTTTTAAACAAGTACTCTTCTTCTATTTCCTTTCTTTTCTGCTTCACTAATTATCCAGTTTTTCTATCCCCTTGCCCTTTATTTCCCATTCCAAGATCTTTACCTTACTCTTTGAATGCTTCTGATCAAGCCTATAATAATTCTTTACAACGGACCTAGCTGACCCTTTACTGCATTACATTTATTTTATTATTGGCATTCCTGAGGAAACTGATCTTTTCAAGATTCCCATTAAGGTCTGTTTACATTCTTCTGTGAACATCCCTGTTTTCATATAGTAAGGGGACCAACACGAAAACATGAACAGATGCAAATAAAACTTAATAAGGAATACGTTAGAATACTTTAATGCTGAAAACAGCATTGACATCTAGGAACAAAATCCAAGCTGTAAACCAATTTGCTCCACCATTCCTAACTTACAGTTTTGTAGTGATTGACTGGCTCCACAACATGTTGGATGGATTAGATAGATAAACAAGAAGGATGCTTCATGCTCACCAAATGATTTAAAAAAAATCAGTGCATACCAAGACTATATAGAGGGATGGGCCTGCTTGAAATTGATTACATGTATAGACCTGCAGTCGTGGGACTCCACACATACTGCTGACCTCACAAGACCCTCATAGTGAAAGGTTTTGAAACATGAGGAGAATAAATCTAAGATGACTTTTCTTCTTAATCTAACAGAGGCATATCGGCATCAAGCAGGAATGGAAATCAAACCAGAAGTAGATAAAAATCAGGCAGCAACTGAACGTGCCAAAAAACAAAAGAAAGAATATAAGGTGAAGAACCAGATGAGAAGGCAAGAAATGTGGAAAATGCATAAAAATGGTTGCAAGTACAGAAAACTTCTGGAAGAAATTCATGTTGATTAAGAACAAATGCAGGAATGGTTAAGGAGAGGTGAATTCAAACCAAGAGATGAAAGGTTAATATTGGCAGCCCAAGATATTGGGCTGCATACATGTTGGTTTACAAAGTCCATTGAACATGTGGGAGAAACAGACAAATGTAGGTTTTGTAAAACTGAACTAGAAACAGTCGTGCACCTCCTTGCTGGTTGTAACATACTAATGGTAGAAGGACTTTATACTATACAATGTAACAGGCAGACCTCATCTGAATAGTCCATTAAGACCAAATCAACCTCCTCCCTATGCTTAGAGGAGGATTTTACAAAAGCATCTAACTTAGCTTTGACTTTTTGAATTTTTGGCAGGATCTGTTGGAATGTGGTGTGTGGACTACTTCCCCCTCGGGGTCTGGACATCCACTGGCTGTATTTTGTGGACCTCCATATTTCAAGAGTGCTCTCTAATGACCAGATCACTTTTAGGCAAATTAGTCTTTTGTTTCAATTTCATTTTGGGAATTGGTATTCAGTATCTATTAAACTAACTCCAGAAATGTTCAAGAAAAGGACTACTGAGGCATTGTTTAATTACTTATTGTTTCTCCCAGAGGGTTGTCCAGACCAGGCTGCTTCTCAACACAGTATACTGGATGTCCATTCTGTCCAATTATTGAAAATATTTTTTTATGTCTGTTGCATTAAGCTAAATACTAATTAATGTATTAGCAAAGGTTTCTCAGTAAAAAAAAAACATTCTTTTTGAAAAGGGTACGACACAGCATTCTGTTTCGATAGAATGAATGAATCTGTATCCTAAAATGGGTTCATATCAAAGACAGGGATAGAAATCTTGCTCCAGTAATTAGTATAAAATACAACATAAAAAAGGTTCTACAGATAGTTTGTTGTCATGTTATGATGTTAGTAACAATATGACCATTCCATGGCAAGAAAAATTGTGCAGTCCTTTAATTTTTTTCTGTAGGAAAATAAAGCTGGTATTTTCTCTCATTTGAGAAAGATAATATTGACAAGAGTGAAAAAATGATAAACATATGTCTTTAATAAAACATGCTTATGGTACTAAAAAATCAAGATCTGTGTGTTGAAATGTTATAATGTCTTTGAAAGTAAAGATATTTCAGCTCAGCATCAAAGAGATGGATATGGTTTCAAAATCCCAGATATAGTACAAAATATTCAACTGACAAAAGTTACTCACCCCTTCAACAAGACATTTTCTACAAGGCATATACGCGACACTTTGGAAACTATTTTTGGCATAAGAAGAACAAACAGTAAGGTAAGGAAATAAAATTGAATTAGGCTATATGTCTGGTTAACCAATGAATACAAAAAGAAAAATCTAGCAAAGCTAGACTTCTAACTGTGTGATACCGTAAACCTCTTGCATCAGAGACCTCATGGGATATATGCAAATCACCCTTTAAGGATATCAGATGTTTCAGCTAAATGGCAATTCTGAATGTCCATGACTTTTTCTTTTACTTTAATTTTTAAGTCTATTTATGGACAATTTCAGGCCATTAAAGCCAAACTCCTCTAGCTGTGGCCTGAAATTGTCCATAAATAGACTTAAAAACCAATATAAAATCATTATGTCATCAGGAGAATCTTACTACTGTACCTGTACTGTAATGTAAAAGTCATGATAGAATCACCCTGCCATAACAATGATTAGCCTGTATACATCTTTGAGGAGACTCGAACCCTTAAGCCTTTCCATTTACACTGTACAAAACCCTTCATTTACAAACTGACCCACAGAAGAAGTCAGACTAAAGATGCCAGTTTACCATATACTAGGTGATTGCTACAGCCTTGCAAAATAAAAAAAAATTAAAATAAGCAAAAAGCATTCAACCCTAAGGTGACTTCAACCCTTGGCTCTCTCCATTTACACTGTAAAAAGCCCTCCATTTGCAAGCTGATCTATGGAAGCAGTCACCCTAAAGACATCATCTTTACCCAAAGCTGTATATGCTGAATACCGGGCAACAATGCTTGGCTCATTTGCATGCCTGACAATAGCCGAGACCACTATATATATATCTATATATACATATATATATAGATATATATATTCATATATATAAATATAAAATACATGATAGTGGTCTCTATATAATTGTTGCTAATAATGACCAATGTCAGTCCTTGTGGGTTCTACAAGTGCATCAATAGTGCTTCTTATGTGCATTATAGTCACAAATGATAAGTGATTTGGAAGTTCTACATGGGCATGTGTGAGGTGCATTTATCTACTTTTTTTACCAAAATAAAGGTTGTAAGTAGGAGTATAGGAAAGAGATGAATAGTGGAAGCAAAAAGGGGTACACTGAATGGTGAGCAACTAAGCAATGAGCAGGATGCATATGGGGTACTTTATTTATTTATTTTTTTTGGGGGGCAGCTGACCATTTTTCATGCATAAAGAGAAGGAAGGATGGGGAAGGAAATAACGAAAGTACGTGGACTGTATGAGGGTTAGGCCAGGTAGCAGGAGAAGAGAGACTTTTTTCACAGGTGTGTGGTACACAACGACAGGGAGCATGAGGTGGAAGGAAACGTTAGACAGAGAGAAGATGATGGAGAGGGGAAGACTGAAAAAACAATGGTGTCAGCATCATCACAAAAGTGGGGTCACCTACTGGGGGAGGGAATGGGGTTTTGCAGTTGCAGTCTCGGCTAGCTGAGACACAGTAGCAGATCAATAGCCACCCTAGGAACTGTCATCACAGGTTCCTGTCTCAGTTGGTGGACAAAGTGCTGAACTAGGATGAGACTCAGTAATTCACTGAAGGAGGTCTCACATCTGGCCAATGTAAGCATCCTTTTGATAATCTCCCCAACAATTTCTGTCAGCTGCTGTTGATAATCACCCGAACAATTTCTGTCAGATGTGACAAATGTGTTATGTCTACTGTTTCTGCATTCAGTGCAGGGCCACCTGAAGTGAGTAGTGCAGGTAGGCTACAGAGGGGACAACAGGTCTTGTCGAAGGGCTGAGTATATGTTGCAATACTGCTGCTTATAATAGAAAAAAATGGAGAGTAAAAAAAATAATAAAATAAATGTATGTAGTATAAAAACGTGGGTGGAGAAAGAAGTACAAATTCAGTGGAAAAACTGAAGCTCATATATATTTGCAATATGATGCAGTTGAGCAGAATATACTTGAAAGACGAAAAACTTCACAATGTAACAAGTCTCTCAGTATATAAAACTGTCAGCAGTATCATTTCCTTGCATATATCTAAATCTGTTTATCTGACATCATTACTTCATCCCTTACTAGCGACAAGTGTTATTTGTGCATAATTGTGGGGAGATAATGGATAAACAATTTAAAAAGCTTAAAATTCTACAAATGCTTACAGCCTCTCAACTGCTTTTCTTCATAGGTTTATAGGTTCATAGGTTCATACTAGGCTATCTGCCCTAGGGCATTTATAAGCCTAGCCAGAGTGTGTTTGGCTTTCGCCACCCATTTTAAATTAATTTTGCTATGCCCTTTTTCGAGGTTAGTATACTGTGCCTCTGTCTAACAGTGACACAGAAGTGATACTCGGGGTAAACCTACGATCCCCCATCCACTCATCAAGATTCCTCTTGAAGAGAGTCAATGAGGGACTCTGCCTAACCTGGACTGGGATTTTATTCCAGGGTGAAGGGAGCCTCTGGGTTATGAATCTGTCCCTCCAGCATGTCCTATTTATTTCAGTGCTGAGGTTCAAGTCTCTCGAGCGCATGGCTTGATGGGATTTGGATTTTCTGAGGTGCAGCATGTCCATTAATTCCGGGTTGGACATGGCTTTATATGTCAGGCACAGATCGCCTCTGAGCAGGCGGTATGCCACTGAGTAGAGCTGGAGTTTCTTTAACCGGGCAGCATATGGCATCTGTTTGAGCCCTTTGATCCTCTTGGTGAGGTACTTTTGGGGTCTTAACAGTTGCTGCAGGTGTCTGGTAAGGTACATCCCAAAAGGGGCATTGTACTCAATTATGTGCCTGATGAGGGATGAGTAAAGAGGCATGATGACCTCCACTGATCTAGATGTGAATCCCTTCATGATTAGGTGGGCTATATAAAATGTTTTTCTAACCACTTTGGCCACGTGGTTGTCAAATGAGAGATTGCTATCAACTTGGGTCCCCAGGTCCCTAATTACTTCTTCTGTACTTAATGGATTACCACCTATGTGGTAATTTGTGGGCACTTTGTTTTTGCCAAAGGGGATGACTATACACTTTTTGGCGTTTAGCTTGAGGCCATGGCTCTGGCACCAGTTGTCTGTTTCTAGGAGGCCTTTTTGGAGGATGCTTGTGTCGGCTGGAGAGTTGATTATGGCGCCCAGTTTGCAGTCATCTGTGAACTTGGTCAGCCACAGTCCTTCTGTGTTGGCCTGTACCTCCGAGAAATATATACCGAACAAGAGAGGTCCCAGGACTGAGCCTTGTGGGATGCCACTTGTAACTGGTTTGGAGTCTGACATGGCTCCAGCAATTCTAACCATGTGGGTTCTGTCCTTGAGTCAGTTTGCAACCCATCTAGTGACATAGGGGTTTATATTTAAGCTGGTGAGCTTATCTATAATGCCCAAGTGGGGTAATGTATCGAAGGCTTTTGCGAGGTCCAGGTAGGCTGTGTGGACCACCTTCCCCTCGTCAATGGCCTTGGTGACTGTTTCAAAGAAATCTACCAGGTTTAAGAGGCAGGATCTGCCCTTAACAAAGCCGAACTGGGTAGGATCCAGTGTCTGTAGGTCCCCAATATCTTTATTTATGAGGTCCATGATGATCCTTTCCATAGCTTTGCAGACCAAGCTAGTCAGGTTTATGGGGTGATAGTTTCCAGGATCCGTTGAGGCACCATCTTTGTGGAGAGGGACCACTGTTGCTGTACCCCACTCTTTGGGTACATATCCTGTAGTAAGGCTGAGATTGAACAGTAGTTTTATGTTTGGGTTTAGCTCTTCTTGGAGTTCATGTAGGACGCAGCCCGGGACACCATCTGGTCCCATTGATGCTGTGTTTTTTGCTTTGGAAAGGGTGGCTTTTACCTGAGCATCTGAGATGTCAGGGGGGCAGCACTCTGCTGGGATAGATGTTTGCCCTTTTGGTGGGGAGGGGGGGGAGAAGTTTGCGCTGAACCTGTCAGCTAGCATGTTGGAAATGTCTGTGGGTTTGGTGTATTTTTTGTCATTTTGGACTAATTATGAGCATATCTGGGAATTCCCACCCAGGTTACTAACATAACTAAAGAAAGCCTTGTGATTATCCTTAGTGTCCTGTGCAATTTTTCTCTCGAAGCTGGCCTTAGACAATTTTATGAGTGCCCGTAGTTTTTTGCTAATACTGATCAGAGATGCCTTCCCTTTTTGGGATTTTGCTCTATCATGTAGTAGCTTCCTCCTTCTATTGTATAGTTTGTTTATGGCTGGGGTCCACCAGACAGGACGTCTGCCTTTGGAGGATTGGGTCTTGGTTTTATTTGGGATTGCATGATCCATGCATTCCTGAAAGTGTTCATAGAATGCATTTATAAAGGATTCTGTGGTCTGGGCCATATTTTCCACAGGCCCTGGGGCTTTGAAGGATTCCACCTTGGTTTTGAGGAGTGTGAAATTTGCTTTAGGGAAGTTTTTCACTGTGGTTTTCTGGGCAGGGGGTGGGGTCGGGATGTGAATATCCAGTGAGATTAGTTTATGGTCTGATCTTACCAGTGAGGGATACACTTCTGGTCTGGAGCATAAAGTCCCCATGTTGGTGATGATCAGGTCCAGTATGTTTTCCCCTCTTGTGGGAGTGGTAACAAGTTGTTCCATAGCATTTGAGTTTATAAATTCTAGGAACCTTTGGGCTAGGATGTTGGAGCTAGAGTAATGCTCCCAGTCTATGTTTGGGTAGTTGAAGTCACCCAATATAATGGTGTTTGGAGAGAACTTCATATTTTCCAGTGTTCTCAGGAAGGCCGAGTGGGGTTCCTGCATTTGGGAGGGTGGTCTGTAGCAGGCTCTAAACTGGAAGGCAGTTTTACCCACTGTTAGTTGCACATGGATAGTCTCTGATGCTTCGTGCTGTGCCACCAACCTAGAGGTGTGGGTATCTTTGACAAATATTGATACTCCCCCTCCTTTTGTGGTTCGGTCCAAGTTTTGGGGCCGAAAAGCATGGTATGAGGTATAACCTGGTAGTATTGGGGTGCTCTCGGGAGCCTTGAACCAGGTTTCTGTTACTGCACAGATATCAATGTTCTCCATGCTAAGGAGAGTTTCGAGTGCGTGCATCTTGAGGTTTAGACTTCTGGCGTTGAGTAGCATTACTCTTAGTTTTCTTTGCCATTTAACCCTTCCTTCTTTGTCTAGGGCTCTCTTCTTAGTCTCTGTGCCAATCTCTGTAATCTTTATTTTTCACTCACTTACACTTGAGGTTTTTTTCCCCAAGAAAATTCAATTTTAAAACTTTAAGAAACAGTTTCTTATAGCTAAACTGTAGTGGAACCCATATAAACTGATAAAACTCAATGGAAACCTGTTATTTTTTAAGAACTATATAAGAACTATACAACATTCTACTTCATAAAATCTGCATAATAACTGTATATGTAAGTTCTTATATTTTTCAGCTAGGTAAACCTAATACTCTACATATTGGAAGTTTGTAAGTTTTCTCGCACTCATTCTTGCTTCCGAGCACAGGTAATGGCAGAAAAGGTTCTGTAGACCAGACCACCTACCCGGTTACTACATATAAGTAAAGAAGTCAATAAATAAATATTTCTTCTTTTTACAAGTTCATTCATTTGTGGTACATTCACTTTTAAATGCTATTTAACCTACTGGCAATAGGTTGTATGTCTGTGAATACTTGTCAAGTTTGTTGGGCAAAGCTTATTGAGAAGGGAATTGCTAGGATACAGCAATTGCTTTTCTGCAGTACTTAGCTTGCTCAAGTCCTAACTTGCTTAAAATATCACTCATCCTCCTCCTAAACATTATTTTGTAGGTGCTGTTCCCATAGATTCCAATTATTTCTAATTAGTCTGCTGCTTCCCCTTTCTAATCATCCCACCTAAAATTATTTTATCTTCTTTATGACATTCAATAATTCTGTTACATTTTGTTTAGTGTTTTATTTCCATTTTCCTGTAATTGCTTTTTTTGTCATCTAATGTATTAAACATAAAAAGGCCTTACTTTGTCTAGGTCTAGACAATTCAGTGTTTATATCCCCAGTGAAATGGATCATTCTCATAGGTTCAATAATGTGCTCCCCTGATATTTCTGACAAAGTATCTTGTAGAGAATTTTTAAAATCTAGGAATCAAGATGAAACACTGCTCACACACAACAATAAAGAACAAGTAAGCCAGGAAAACCACTTGTGAAAGTATAAAAATACTTTTTAATAAAAAATAGTTAAGCATTTTGGGCAGCTACAGTGATGCAGCGATTAGTGTT
This sequence comes from Protopterus annectens, assembly GCF_019279795.1. NCBI lineage: Eukaryota > Metazoa > Chordata > Ceratodontiformes > Protopteridae > Protopterus > Protopterus annectens. The sequence continues at coordinate 548,796,756 of NC_056749.1, forward strand.
GCCACCTCACAGCAAGAGGTTCTCCGGTTTGATCCTTGGCTGGGGTGCCTTCTGTGCGGAGTCTGCATGTCCTCTCTGTGGTGCTCCGGTTTCTTCCCACATCCTAAAGACATGCTGTAGGTTGACTGGACACTCTAAATTGGCAGTAGGTGGGAATGCGTGCATGTGCCCGGCTGGCAACACAACACCGTAAATATAAAGTTTTTCTCTTATCCACACTTAAATTGAGCCATATACTTCTTTTACTTGAAACAATGTAATCAGAAAATCTTTCACATGCTTTTCTGAATGCTAAATGGTTGGATTTACATCAGAGCTACATCAGAGCTGTGGGTGGAAGCAACAGAGATAGCAAGATCTCCGTTGCTTTTTACAAAGTATCTCGCTATGTTAAAGGAGTTTAACATAGCGAGACAGCTTTAAAAAAAGCAACGGAGAATCTCAATATTCTGAATGGGTCCAAACCTCAGGAGGGCTATTAGCAAGAATAATTACAATTCAAAACCCATCTACAAACACAACTGCAACCAAAGTTGTAACAACTGAATAATTTCAAAAGAGGCAAGAGAGCATGTTAGTAATAATTCTAACAACATTAATGTTGAAATAGAAACATGTTTACTTACATTTCCAAAAACAGAAACATAACATAATTCCTTGGCAAAACATTTCATTGCTCATAAAATTAATACTTAAAAAAATCAATGCCCAAGAATCTGACAGAGTCATCACTGAATATTACAAACAGAGTCATCACTGAATATTACAAAACATTCTCTAACAGTATCCTAAGCCGCAGTAGGGTTGTTGCCTCACAGCAAGAGGTTCTCCCGTTCGATTCTCGGCTGGAGCGCCTTCTTTGTAGAGACTGCATGTCCTCCCCGTGGTTGAGTGGCATTCAAAAAACATGCGTAGAATGGGCATGCCTTCGCTGAAGGTTGGACATTGAGCTGGCACCTCGGCACCCGGAAAAAATCTACTGCCAATCATTAGCGGACCGGAGTTCCACTGCGGCGTCCCCTAACTGGGAAAAGCCGAAAGAAAAAACAATAAACATTCTCTAACAGTATCCTCTGCTATAGGTCTCTGAATCTTTCCCTGTCCACTGACAGATCCAGCCTGGGGTAAGTACTATTCTTTCTCCTCTACTGACTCTCCACCCCTCCTACTCTGTCAGTGGACCCATCTGAGTATAGTACTGCACATGGAGGTAGAAATATGGAGGTGGTCAACATTTAAATCAATGCCCAAGGACCCAAAATAAGAAGCTTGAGAAATGTATATTTTAAACCAGTTGAGTTAGTTAAGCAAACCAAAATCTGTGTCCCTCTAGTCAGTCTCTTGCAGGGTCCTAAAGGCAGTCATTACACTGCATTTTGTGCTATGAATGATCTTTTACTTTTTGACCTCCTCCACCTTCATAGACCAAACAACAGCACTGATATCCATAGAAGGAGCATAAAGCTATATTGTAAAATTTATAATACTTGCTGGCATGATACGTTCCCTATCCAATGCTTCTTTCACATTTAGATTGCAATTCATCTGCACATCAAACAAAGAACCACCCTTGAAACCATTAAATCAAACCTTGATACCTGGATTAATAAGCATAAATTCATGTCTGGCATTAAAGCTAATGATCCCATATTCAGAGGGAGTTAATCTAGCCTTAGCATTACAGTGGTGATGTGGTTAATCTTCTCAATGGCTCTCCAGATCTATGTCGAATACAAATCTATGAACCTATGAATAATAATTAGTTAATAATTGTAATATATAAAACTTTTAAAATTGCCTGAAAATCACTGCTCAGAAATAGGCCGATATATTTTTGACCAGTGACACTAAGGCAGTTTCATGGTTGTCTGCCACATTGCTGAGAAAAACATAGAAAGCTAAGCAAAATACAAATCTATTAAGAGGAAACAGTTGTGCTTTTCAGGGCATGTTACTGCTATAGACAAGCACCAGTATAAAAAGATGCACTAATTAAAACTACAGACAGACTACAACTGTTAAAACATTTACACAAGGCTTTAGTCACATGTAAAATAAATATGTCAGAGGAACAACATTAGTATTTTCACAGCAGCCATAAATATATATATAAGAACTGACTGCATTGCAGCTCATGGGAGCTAGCAATTCAAAGAAAACTTTAAAATTCCGCCATTTAATATATATTCCACTTGGAAGATAAGCTGGATGAAGTGTAATTATGTTCAGTACTTTTCTTTTTTCTACATGACTGCCTCCATTTCAGTAGCTGAAGCTGCACCTGATTTTAACCCAAGATTTTTGTCAGAAGCTGCAGTAATCCAGAGCAGAGAGATTGAATTTAGGAGAATAATTTGACACCCATCAGAAATGAGAAAAATTAAACTCCAAAAAGCTCTTTTCCCATAGGCATAATAACCAAGGGATTTACAATACAGAATAAACAAATGATCGCCTGCTTTCTGTAGTCCTTGCTTTTTCGAATTGAAAAATCATGCATCTTTACACTGCGGAGTAGCCGCACTCCTTTTATAAGTCACAGTTGACGCAGCTGCCAGTCAGGGAATGAAGTAAAGGCCTGATGTAGAGTGGCATGAACACAAATATTCCACAGATAAAGGAAACAAACATACTGTACACACACAGACTTCAGAATGCATAGCAATCTATCATCTATCTTGGAAGGCCATGTTAATTCATTTCATGCCATTGTTTTCTTTATCAAATCATTGTCTGACTAAACAAGACAAGTGACTACAGAGGTTTAATGCTTTGTACTGTTACCTGATCATTCATCTTCAGGTACTGGAGGGCTTAATTTCTTTAGTCTCCATCCACCTACTGTGTGATTCTGAGGAACTCACTTGAACAGACAGTGCTCCCAAATCCACCAGAAATGGGCCCATGTCAATCAATCTACTTCCTCAGTTAAAAAGTATATTTTATGTTTTATATGTACACAATGCATAATTTCTTACACAATTTCTCACTTCTCAATTTGCAAACATGACCCCCCTTTACATTTTTGAGTCAATACAAGAACAATAGCATCAGTCAGTGGGTATTGTCTGATACAGAATATACCTTGCATACTATTTGTTTCACCGCCTGTTAATAACATTTAAGTGAATTGCTTTGACAAAGTGATAGGAGATGGTGAGACAGTGCTCTGAAAACCTTAGATCACATGCTCCACATAGAGACAGATCATTATCATCTTGTCAGTAATGAAGTCAACACTGCACTCCAGAACATTCTTCCTAGGATCTTACCATGATAACAGAAGCTGGGGGTCTGCCTTAGAAAGGATGGTGTAAAATGAGGTAGGCAGGACAATGACAGAAGAAAGAACACTGACACACAAAATATGATTGGATGAATGAGGGCAAGTGAAATTGTGGCTGGAACATTAAAAGAATGCAATGGTAACTCCAGATGGAAGGGAAGTTATATGCAAAAGCTAAGAAGGCTATCACTGGGTATTTAGTACTAAAGAACATAAGTGATAGATGGGTCTTTAAAAAGAAAGGCTGTGGTATATATTAATGATACATGGAGTACATATCTAGGCTAGAGGAGCAATACCTGCTATGCTAGACTCCCAAAAGATTGTATACTTGCAGACATATTGTATTCTTAGACAGAGAGCAGTGCTAAACTCAGTATAATGATCACTTCTGCAGTAGTCTGACCCACAGGTGTTTCTTCTTCAGCTGGATTTATATGACCTCCTGCACACTGGACAGATGTGCTGGCATCAGCTTTTATTATTTATTTATTTATTATTTATTGACATTTCATTACCAGGAAAGTTTGAATGGGTAATAGCCCATACTCAGCTGAAGCCTGGGGAAAAAAAGCTGCAAATTATTACAAAACATTTTAAGAACAATAATTTTAATACAATCTTCAAAAAGAAAAATATCTGCAGTTTAAATAATTATAAGAAATTAGATATAATATAAAAACTTTGGTTAAAAACTGATACAAGGTATATGACAATCATTTAATATTTAGAGAAATTTTAGAAAGCTTGACGAGAAATTAAATGTGAGTTAGTCTAATACAAATAGGAACTATAATACAAAGTGAGGGAAAAACAGGCTTATGGTATATTCAGAGAATGTCAGAGAAGAGAATTAGACAGCGGTATAGAAGTAAGTGAAGAAGGAAGAGTAAGGAGGTATAAGGAATGAAAAGGTACTTGTTCACATTTAGGGATATACTTTATCCTGGATTTGAGCAAGAACAGAACCAGGTATTAGTTAAGAATTTTTTCAGAATGGTTTTGAAAGATGGGAGGGAGGATGTAGATCCGATGGATAGAGGTAAAGAGTTACAGGCCTTAGCAAACTTTTCACCCACAACAAACATCAGATATTGGTTGCAATCAGGGTTCCTTTTCTCTGAGCCACTGAGCTGGCTCCAGAAATTCTGTCTGCTTAGCCCTTTGCTTCCTGGCCATTAAACTCCTTCCTCATCCTCTTTCTACTGGCTGGCTGTAACCATTTCACCTGGTAGGTTAATTGCAAAAAGTGAGATATCTTCCCTGGGGAGGTTCAGACTTTTTTATACCTCACCCACAGCTCCCCAATAAATGGAGATACAAAGTTATCACTATAAATATACTGCATCTACAGAAATGTCTGGTGCATTCTCCATACTTTTGGCTGGAGCGAAGGTCCTGATCTACACCATGGGTTTTAACCCAAATGTAATTTCTTCTTTATTTTCCCCAGGAGAGCTGAACAGAACTGTATGGACTGTAGCTGTGTCATTTGGAATTTTGTGCAGTATAGCAGCCCACTTAAGGATGAATATAAATGTATCTTCTGCTCTGAAGTTGCAGTAAGCTGCTTGGCACAAGTGAAGTGAGGTGTTAAATCAAGCTCAATGCGAGTGTTTTTTATGAAGTTCTGATTATCTCCATAGCTTCATAAAGCCATGCTATCCCCGCACTCCTGGACCATTGACACCTGCTGATCATGCCTCCTAACAACCTTGCACCTGGGGCAGCTGCCATCTTTGCTGTACCATAGTTAACAGCTATATGTCACCATCTTAACACCACCTGGTAAAACCGTAGAGGCCTCGTATTGATGCACATTAAAACAAATAGTAGAGAAAGAAGCTACACCCCTTGCAAAGACAGATCACACTTTATTTCCCTGTCATTATAGTTTCATGAAACCTGGCTTGCATGAGATATTGAATATTCAGGAATTGCTCCATCAGACTATGGCATCTTTTGTCAGGATGAAAACCATAAATATGTTTATGGTGTTGCTATTCCTCCCTGCCTCAACCTCATCTGCTTCTATCCTGATATGCAAATCCTATATATTATATGCAGGGAGTCTGTTCTATTTCAGGTTATACTTAACATTTTCAAATTTATGTGGTGCTTGATCTACATTCATCTGACTTTTTAGATTTATCTGCTGAAACTGAAAAGTCTCTACAGTGGCTTATTGCCAAGGTGTAATCTGCACTAATTGTGTTAAGTGATCAGAGCAATGATTACAGGTTTACACAAGTTGTGTAGTCAGTCATCATTAGAGATTTCCACACTGTACCACACATATAGATATCTATAAGAACGGATACATTTTCTGGTCCTGACAGTATACTAGGTCTCATCCTGATATCTGTTCCATCCAATAGTGTAGATGCTTATGGGATGGCTGGCATTTTCAGTCACCCTCTTCGGGTAACCATTTCATATTCCATGACCAGATAATATGGATCCCAGAACAGCAAGACTGAAAGACTGAAAGACTGAAAATCCAGACTTATAAATTCCAAATCTGCAATTGTTGTTTCTTGGGATATTTTCTTTTATCCAATATATAGTAATCTTGAAGTAGGTATGTATAAGTTTGGGGGAGTGGTGGCTTTCCCCAACATAAAACATTTTTATTTTTTGTAGAAACAAAATGTTATTCAACAACTATATGTGTGAACATGACAAGTCATAATCATGGTCACTTACAGACATCAAGCAGCTAGTTCAATACAAGAAACATTCATCAAATGTCTATACATAAACTGAGTTACATTCCAATAAAAAGTGTATAGTAGTCCACATTTGGTTCCAAAAACTGCATTACTAAAGAAAAATAAGTCAGGGCTTTCAACCTGTTGCTAAGCCAAAGGGAGTGCATTAACCAGTTCTCAAAGATGACCTTCCAGTGCTGGAAAATATAAGCTACCAAGGTGAGTATTACATTCTTGATGCACAAAAACAACACTGTAGTAATCTTGAATTGGGAGGGGAGGTCATGTTCAGTAACCAAAAGGCCACATCTTATTAGTCCGGTAATGTACACTGGGATATGGTAGAGCTTGGCTTAATTATGTGTCCAAAGATCGCTAAAAGGAGGGAAGAAACCATATCATGTGACTGTGGCCTGCATCAGGGTTGCCACACAGCCAGCAACAGGTAACAGCACCCCATGGTCTCCTCTGAAGTGATATGTGAGTGGACTGACAACTTATTAGTTTTGCAAAGGTGAACTAGGGAAGGGAAGGAGATCTTTGTTCAGACAAACAATTAAAACATACCACTACTAGGAGTCAAATAACTTACAATGACAACATCATTCCCACTTTTGTTTAACATAGGGAAGGACACCTTGGGGGGAGTTAATTATATGCTGGTAGATAGCATTGACTCCCAAATTCTCCAAATTTGCAACCAATTCAAACAACTCATCCCACCACTGCCACTCCCTCCTCACCCTCAACTGGCTTGAACTACCCAACTACCTCAGTTACCTACAACTCACCATTGCCCACAAGCTCATCTTTAAACCTGTCAACTGCCCAGATCTCTCTACTTCCATAAAACCTTACATTACCAACCGCTCTCTTAGATCAAAAAAACAGATTCTCCTTCAGGTTCACAAACCTGCACGACCTCCTGGCCATCTACTTCTGTCCCACCCCTTAACTAAACAGTGGAACTCTCTCCCCACATACCTAGGCAACCTACCTAACCATACAAATTTCGAATCTTAGCTACTGTCTCATCTTTCTTCCAAATGGGAATGCCCTTGCCATGTTCCAACTTAAACCCCTCCCCCCTCATTCCACCTTGCACTGACTCATCTAACTACCTCTACTATTACTTCATCCCACCCAAAGCAATCCCTCCCCTACCATAAACGAATTTTCTCTCCAATATCTATGGTACTATACTGTCCAGTCTCAATTATGCTATTACCCTCTCCATGCATAATATTTCCCTAACCTGCTAATGGCTAGTAGCTATATATTTTGGAATGTTAAACCTACAATTGAGTTTATAACAAAAATATTCACTTTATGTAAATGTTGAAATTTCTCTACTGAATTATGTCTTTTCATTTTTGTAACATTGTGACAAGCCAGTTGCAAATATCACGGAGCTTATCTGTAAATGTTTAATTAACTGTATGAATTATATACTTTTGTAACATATGAAATGTAACTTGCAATTATTGTGAAGCTTTTCTCCCCAGGCCTCCACTGAAAACAGGCTCTTCATGGCCCAGTGGACTTCCCCGGTCATCAAACTTAAATAAGTAAAAATAAATAAATAAATAAATAGATTAGAGCCAATAAACAAATTGCCTGCTAGGTTGTCCTAGGGCACATTTGACCATGCAGCATTAAAACCAGGTATGTCAACCAGAACACCCTTATACTTTACTCTAGTTGTAAGAATGGATCCAATGCAAATCAACTTTGGCAGATGCCTAGGGTCCAATGCTGCCTAGGGAGTGGCTTAACCCTAAAAATAAATTAGCAAAGCCCAACTACTCTCTCCATTGGTCTGTTCTGTACCCTTAAAAACAAAAGAAAGCATACAGCATCAGCCAAAACATACAGTGTCAGCTAGCATCAGTCTACCAGAAGTACAGCCAACACATGCAGCATCAGCCAGCAGCAGTTAACCAGAAGTGCAGCCAATACATGCAGCATCAGCCAGCAGCAGTCAACCAAAAATACAGCCATTACATGCAGCATCAGACAGCAGCAGTTAACCAGAAGTGCAGCCAATACATGCATCAGCCAGCAGCAGTCAACCAGAAGTACAGCCAATACATGCAGCATCAGACAGCAGCAGTCAACCAAAATACAGCCATTACATGCAGCATCAGACAGCAGCAGTTAACCAGAAGTGCAGCCAATACATGCATCAGCCAGCAGCAGTCAACCAGAAGTGCAGCCAATACATGTAGCATCAACCAGCAGCAGTCAACCTTAAGTACAGCCAATACATGCAGCATCAGCCAGCATCACTCAACCAGAAGTACAGCCAACACATGCAGCATCAGCCAGCAACAGTCAACCAAAAATACAGCCATTACATGCAGCATCAGACAGCAGTAGTCAACCAAAAATACAGCCATTACATGCAGCATCAGACAGCAGCATCAACCAGAAATACAGCCAATACATGCAGCATCAGACAGCAGCAGTCAACCAGGAGTACAGCCAACACATGCAGCATCAGCCAGCAGCAGTCAACCAAAAATACAGCCATTACATGCAGCATCAGACAGCAGCAGTTAACCAGAAGTGCAGCCAATACATGCATCAGCCAGCAGCACTCAACCAGAAGTGCAGCCAATACATGCAGCATCAACCAGCAGCACTCAACCTTAAGTACAGCCAACACATGCAGCATCAGCCAGCAGCAGTTAACCTTAAGTACAGCCAACACATGCAGCATCAACCAGCAGCAGTTAACCAGAAGTACAGCCAACACATGCAGCATCAGCCAGCAGCAGTTAACCAGAAGTACAGCCAACACATGCAGCATCAACCAGCAGCAGTCTCATTTCTCACAGAAATGCACATGAGAATTTCTCTGTATTTTATGTGGGTGATTCATATGGGTGATGAGCAGGCGATCACATGGAAGATGAACTTATGCGGGAGATTTGTACTGAATATTGGAACTATCCAGCCTTTGCCTTGAGCAGAGTGTGTGTGCGTGCACGTGTCTGGACATTTGAAAAATAATTCTCTGGTAATGCCACAATTATGTTATGGTTTCAAAGCCCTTATTGCTCAGAATAAAATGCCTTTCCCTATTTTTTCTTCTTGTATTTGTCAACCAAAGAGCTAATGCAAAGCTGATTATTCAAGCAACTTTGTGTTATGGAAAGAAATATTTAAGGTTTGTTCCTGGCTTTTTGTCTTTGCTTCCTTTGCTTCTGATTATTGACCAAAGAAATTGAAAAGCAGAGGGAAGTTTCTATTATTTATAAATTTATTCATTCATTTGATCTCACACAGATACTGAAGGTATATATTCCTTTATGTGGCTTTAACTGATGCATGTGTATATGTGCGTGGTACGTGCAGAGGGTATAATTCTCAACCATCACATTTTTTCCTTTTATTTGTAGTCTAGCCCTCATAAAATTTCTGGCATTCTGGTAAACTGTTGTGAAATGCAGTCACTAAATAATGACACAATATGCATTTCAGACTTCATACCCTTCAGAAAATAATTATTAAAACAAAGCCCACTATGCGAGCAACCTTTTATGTATGCAAGACAAGTATTTAAAATTTGTTCCTGATTTTGCATGTTTATCACTGATTCTTGTGCTTAAGGATTGGAAGGACATGGGAGATTACACTGTATGGTTCTCACAACAGTGAGCTGAAATACACTTGCAGGTCATTACTAATTTGTTCATTCATTTAACTGTAAGTGGGCAGCTGATGTAAATGGTCATACAAGGGTTAAATGATGAAAACGCATGTGTATGTGTCTGCAGTTATGGTGTAAAAAAGAACTAATAGCACTGGACAGCAAAATTACGAGACATGTTCTTTGAATATGATCCTTGGTTTCCTCTTTTCATTCACTGACAGTACGTTTATTATTTGACTGTGAATAAACTGGACTATATGAAGTCTACAAGTTTATTAGTTTAGCTTGTTTTTACAGGCATGCAGGTCTGAAATGCACTGTGGGCTACAATTGTTTGTCTGAGACAGTGCAGATGAATAAGGCTATGAGCCATTAATGACCTTCTTCCTGTAGCTACAATGGTTTGTGCGAGACAGTGCAGATGAATAAGGCTATGAGCCATTAATGAGCTTCTTCCTGTAGTGCAGGGTTTGATTCCCTCAGCCTTCATTTGTCTTTTGTGTGACTCTGATTAAGTCACTTTACTAGACACTGTTCCTGGGCTGACACATGCATCAAATTGGCTGTCCCAGAATGTTAGCAAATGGGTTACACATTTGTCTTTTGAATTCCTGCACTCTTACATATCTGTACATTATAGCTTCACTATATGCTATTTGACTAAAATCCCAGCATGTCCATAGTTTAATATGTTGCCAGATGTATTTTCAGTAAATGCAAGTTCCATGGGTAGAAGTTCCTATTGTTGTTAATTTATTTTGTCTTTAGCAAAGGACTATTAGTATTTTCCTTTAAAATAAGTTTTAAATTAAATTGAAATTTCTGTGATCATTTAAAAGTCTTCTTCTTTTGGCTGCTCCCATTAGGGGTCGCCCCAGTGGATCATCTGTTTCCATTTCTTCCTGTCCTCTGCATCTTGCTCTGTCACACCAACCACCTGCATGTCCTCTCTCACCACATCCATAAACCTTATCTTAGGCCTTCCTCTTTTCCTGTTACTTGGCAACTTCATCCTTAGCATCTTTTTGCCAATATACTCTGCATCCCTCCTCAGCACATGTCAAAACCAACGTAACCTTGCCTGTCTGGCTTTGTCTCCAAACCTTCCAACCTGGGCTGACCCTCTAATATACTTATTTCTAATTCTGTCCACCCTTGTCATACCTGGTGCAAATATTAACATCTTTAACTCTATCACATCCAGCTCTGACTCCTGCCTTTTTGTCAATGCCACTGTCTACAACCCATATAACATAGCTGGTCTCACTACCCTCTTGTAGACCTTCCCTTTCACTCTTACTGGTACTCGTCTGTCACAAATTACTCCTGACACTCTTCTCCATCCACTCCATCCTGCCTGTACTCTCTTCTTCACCTCTCTTCCACACACTCCAATACTCTGAACTGCTGATCCCAAGTATTTAAACTAATCCACATTCACCACCTCTACTCCTTGCATCCTCACCATTCCTCTATCCTCCCTCTCCTTCACACACATATATTCTGTCTTAGTCCTGTTGACCTCCATTCCTCTTCTCTCTAGAGCGTATCTCCACTTCTCCAGGGTCTCCTCCAACTATTCTCTACTCTCACTACAGATCACAATGTCATCTGCAAACATCATCGTCCACAGGGACTCCTGTCTGATCTCGTCTGTCAACTTGTCCATTACCATTGCAAATAAGAAAGGGCTCAGAGCTGATCTTTGACGTAATCCCACCTCCACCTTAAACACATACATCACTCCCACCGCAGACCTTACCACTGTCACACTACCCTCATACATATTCTGTACCACTCTTACATACTTCTCTGACACTCCCAACTTCCTCATACAATACCACAACTCCTCTCTAGGCACTCTAACATATGCTTTCTCTAAGTCCACAAAGATACAATGCATCTCCTTCTGACCTTCTCTGTACTTCACCATCAACACTCTCAGAGCAAACATTGCATCTGTAGTGCTTTTTCCTGGCATGAAACCATACTGCCGATCATTAATCATCACTTCCCTTCTTAACCTAGCTTTAAAAGTAAATAACAAAATAGTATGGACAATGAAAGGTTAGAATCGTGCATTATGGGAAGTGGGGAGAGGCAGCCAAGTAATGGGTATTGGTATGGCTTGGGGGGGCAGTGGACCTTTACACTGGCTTGGGCCCCATTTGACCATGATCCTAATTGTAAGTAATCTTTAACCCTGGAAGCAGCAACGCAAGTTATTTGAAGTAACCAGCTGGTTAGCGTTCCATTCCTAAAGATCTCATATAAAATGGATTCTCATGTCTCTCCAAAGTGAGTAAAAGTGGGTTGATTTACAATAGTAATGTTGGAGTTATGAAAGGCATAAGGAAATATTAAACAATCTACTTTACGCCTCCACAGTAAATCGTTTGTTTCTATACAGGGGTCTAACTCTCCTGGTTCCCAAATCTTGTTGGACAGCTTTTGACTGTTAATAACAGAGCTCAGTGACACTAAACTAATTTTAAAGAGAGGATCATTCCACTGAATAGCCCAATAGGTCCTCCACTCTTTAATTTTAATCTGGCTAGAGTCATACTTCAGCAATAAACACAAATCAATAACATGTGCTACCACAATAAATAACAGTGGGGACAAGGAGCAGCCTTGTCTAGTACCCTTCCAAGAGTAATGTTCTTGGTCAGTTTATTAGTGGAGCTGAGGAGCTGAAATACAACAACTGACACCACTCAATTAATAGTGAGGGGAGTCTGAGCTTGTCCACAGAAAACCACAAAACTTGCCAGTTCGTGGAGTCAAAGGCTAAACTAACATAAAGTATGCGTTACATATAAAGAAGTAGTAGTTCTGAGGCAAAAAGTCTTTTTTGAAAACCATCATTGTATAAAGGCAATAACCCACTGCTGGGTGTGTGTATCACAAGACTTGCCCAGAATTACCTTTGCATTGATCACTGGGGCTTCAGCCTTGTGATCAAACCTTACCAACTGTGGCTAAAGTCTACACACTGAAGAACAGTGGGCCCAGAACAGACACCTGGTGTACTCCGATGGACACTTTTCTACTTGTTGATATTGTGCCATGCATTACAAGCTTCAGTGTCTTATCATTCGGCCATGTGGTGACCCACATTCTCAGTTTTACTTCTGCCCAAAGCCTACCAGTTTCCCTATAAGCCTCTGGTATGTGACAATGAAATTTTATTCAAACACACACTTGTGTTTCCATGCCAAGTTCACTGTAACTCAGTCATAAAAATGCATCAGGTTTGACAGACAGCAGTTCCTAATCATGAGCTCACATAATTTGGTATCATGGAGATTGTTTTCAAAGTCATTAATTACTTCTGTTGTAACAAGTCTGTGGTTCCCCAGATAGTTTCTCTTTTTCCCCTCTGTAGAAGTTCATTCTGCTAACGACATTTGAGCATGAGATTCCTGCAAAAAAAGGACAAGCAAAGTCCATAGAATCTATTTCAAGATGTTATGACTAAATTAGACCTTCTTCATCATTTTATCTTATAAGTTTATTTTATTTGTTTTTGTCTTCATTGCTGCAACTGAAAGAAAAGAAAATTATTGTGTATTTAGCTTTGATAAATATAGTTTGCTCACCATATATATTATCTTGTACAATTAATTGAATTTGTAATACTATTGTATATTACAATACACCTCTTTTATAGCAGTACCACTATATAGAAAATGTGTCCTGTTGCAATTGAGAGGTCAGGGTTTCTTCATTCAGGGTTTCTTTCATTCATTTTGTTGGGGTTTTCATTTTGTTGGGGTCAGTATTCTGCATGTGGGAGAAGATTAATCTGTCTACTTTCAGGTACTTATTATGTATCTGTAGCTATATCTAGCTATCAATATCTATATTTCTATATCTATATCTATCTATATATGTGTGTGTATGTGTGTGTGTGTGTGTGTGTGTGTGTGTGTGTGTGTGTGTGTGTGTGTCTGTATATATATATATATATATATATATATATATATATATATATATATATATATATGGCTTCCCTACATTAGACTGACAGCTCGGAAGATCGACACGCAAAACACCAACACCAGAAGACTGACGAAGCAGATGGCCAACAAGTCGTAATCCCGACAGCAAAAACACCGACAGGGGTAACTTGTGAGTGCGACCCGGTAAGTGTGCGATAGTGAGGGACTTACGGTTAGGTGCGGGTAAGGTAAGTGTGCGATAGTGAGGGACTTAGGGTTAGGGTGCGGGTAAGGTAAGTGTGCGGTAGTGTCGGACCTTAGGGTTTGGGTTAAGGTTAGTGCATAGATAGTTTTGTGTAAGGTGTAGTGTAGGTTTTTAGGTTGTTGGTGTGCTTATGTTGTGTGCGTGTTGTGTGTAACAGTGAACTTTCTGTTTTGTTAAGTGTCGGATTGTGGTTTGTTGGGCATGTGAACTTCCATGTTTTTGAGGTTTGTTTCTTCTGGCATCGGTGATTTGAGTGTCGATCTTCTGATCTGTCGTTCTACCGTTCTACCGTAGGGAACCCATAGATATATATATATATATATATATATATATATATATATATATATATATATGCACACACACACACACACACACACACACACACACACACACATATATATACTAATACAAACATGCACATATACAAAAATATATAGATCTATTGAAGTTAATGTAAACATCAGTAGATTGACACTAAATGACACCCTAACATACATGCTCTAAGACACAAACTTGGGCCATACAAAAGAAAACTGTTTTTTTTTTTTTTGTAAGGGGTTATGACCTTCTACACACTCCATACCCCCCCTTGCTAATTATATATATTAGATCCAAAATCACATACATAATCCTCAGTGTTGGGACATATTCTTCGGCCCTTGGGACTGTTGATCATGCACATCTGTCAAGCAATTCCTTTATTGGCAAAACAGATGTTGATTTTTGGAGTTTTGACTAATAAAATGGCTCCTCCTGTAAGATAAACTATATATATATATATATATATATATATATATATATATATATATATATATATATATATATATATATATATTTTATAAATATGACAACGTCATTGGCTCATCTGCATAAATAAATAAGGATTTGGAGATTTGGTAAAGCTGCTGAAATTGACAAACAACATGATAAATTGGGGTTTCCTGTGAAATTGCTGTCTTCTGTACTGGGCCAATAAACTGTTGCCATTTAAAAAAAGGGAATGCAGTGCTGTCTGACTGCCAAAAGCTCCATAAAGCATAAGTGATTCGATACCACTGTTAATGTTGATACTACTAATGTTCCTGAGACACTGTGTTCTTTTTATTATTGTTTCCATGGTGTAAAAGGCAAATGAAATCAGCAAGACATTGTATTTAAAGAAAATAGACCTTACTAAAATGAAATGATAAATCAGAGGAATCTATCAAATGCTTTTCAAAGAAAGAAGACACCCAGCGTGATGTTATACAATGACTGAAACAAATACATCTGTATGAAAATTGGAATTCAAAAGTGGAAATACAACTGTTGTAATACGTCATCTCACCTGCAGTGCATCCCACCTTCTCTGATCTGTATCCTTCTATTGGTTCTGGTTCCCTTTACCACTGCTGTACCCCTGGTAGAAGTAATGCAGCATAAACTTTTATATTCTACCTAAAGTAACTTTTATATTCTACCTAAAGTTCAGTCTTGCCTTCTAGCAGTGTCAGTGGCACAGCAGGTAGCACAACTGCCTTTGGTACTGGAAGACCAGAAGGCTGTGGGCTCTATTCCCACTCCAGATGATTTGATTGCTGACTGTGCAGCACTGCATTCCTGAGTATGTTGTCATTTGTATGAGATGTTAAATTGAGGACTCAACTGCTTTATTTGGTGGTAGATCAGGTGAATGTAAATGATTCCATGGCACCTATCGAAAAAGATAGAGAGACGTTTCTTGATGTCCTGCCCAAATTTCCCCAGTACTGTAAATACCACCTCAGGTCTTGCAATAAAAGAGCCGACTAGCTTAGGGGTACTAGCCTAGTCAACACATGATAAATAAATAATTAAATACTTTTTCTCAGCCCACCTAGCTTCTCTGCTGTTTCAGTTCTCCACTTTTTTTCTGCTCTCTACCCACATTAAAATGATGTATTTAAATCAGATTGTTCTTTTTGTTATTGTAAGTCTTGCAATTGGACTGCATTTGCCTGCCATGTTTGTTTTTGTTAAGTTTTAAAACAAATTGTTCCTTATTACCATAAGTCACAGTTGTACTACTTTTGTTTGTTGTCATATCTGCCTTATGATAAAAAAAAACACAAGTGGAAATTCTGAAACACTTAATGAAACAATTGAATCAATTTTTCTTGTAGTATATAAGATGCCATTAGAAGTGTGATGATGAACTCCAGCTTTAGAATTGTGATGATGAACTCCAGCTCTGTGACATAGAGGGATAAAGACTTGATAGTAGCCAGGATGATTCAAATCTGATTATCGTCTTGGACACTGAAAATATAATGAGAGCGGGATAGGAATGGAGAGGCAATTTTCTTCTCAGTAATTCTGAGTATAAGGTTGATGCTTCTGTCTGTTATCTTGCATTCCCCCACTTAAGGGGGCAGTGCTATAACTGCATGGGAGATTGATATTGAATTCAGCATGATGAGGGGGTAGTTGCAGTTAAGTTACACTGCACGTGATAGTGTGAGTGACATCAGCAACTCTGTCCAATTAACCATAAGAAATGTCCTGGTATACAGGACAGCATACGTGCTGCTGATGTTTACCCCCCCTGCTCCACTTTCCTCTTCTTCTTCCTTACCCACTGATGGCCACAGCAGTCCTTGCCCCAACAGGGTAGTACCAAGGGCATTAAGTCAGGATCAGTTGGAGGAACACCAGCCATATGACAGTCAACTAGAAAGGACACGAAGAGGTGCAGAATCCTATTGAAGTCTTCTACACTGCAAGATAAAAAAACTTCATTTATTTATTAAACATTCTTTTAGAGATTTTGTTTGTATTTTTTTTTTAGTTTTTATTACATTGTAACGACCTGCCATATGCATGTTTGTAACTACTTTACTTTTTCTAAAGAAGTTTCTTAACACACTGAAAGCATAAAGACAAGTTTATACAATCATTTGTGCCTGATGTGTTATATGGATGTTTGTTTTTTGGGGAGTGACTATTTTTTATGTTTTTTTTTTATCTACCACTTCATATGCAAGTTTTTTTTTTTTTATGCCTTATAATACCTATCATCAAACTCAGCCTAGGGTTCTTCATCTTTCTCCCTCCAGTACTTCATTGAAATGATCTTCACAGAGGGACATTGCCAGTCAGCTAGTTTAAATAAATAAACTAATTTATTATTAACTTTAAAATATTTCATATCTTTAAGGTTATGAAAAAGATAATATAGCTGTGAAGGGATGTGCTATCTCCTTGCTTTTTAAAGACTATCTTTTAATTAATACAAGGTGACTGATTGCATATGTTCTGGTTTCACAGGGTATACATTTGTGTATTCATAAATGCTAATTATAACATATTCTGAAAACTGTATATATAATTTGTTGACCATTCATTCTCAAATTCATCTACCTAAGTGTGTGTGTGTGTGTGTGTGTGTGTGTGTGTGTGTGTGTGTGTGTGTGTGTGTGTGTATACATATATATATATATATATATATATATATATATATATATATATATATATGCACGTGCACACACACACACACACACACACACACACACACACACACACACACACACAGATAGAGGGGTCTGTATTATACCATCAAACATTTAGGTTGTCGTACACCTAAATGTTGACCCCCTAAATTTCAAAACCTACAAACCGCAAATGGCCAAGTATGCAAATTTTTTTACAGGGAAAAAAAAATCACTTGGCCATCATTGGGAATTTGCCCTTTTCCTTAATGTAGAGCGATCTTGGAGTTGGTATATCTAGTTAGGGGGATGTGGTGGGCGAAGCCCCTCACTTGATTAGGGTTTAAAAGTATGTTTTGTTTTCCGCCAGCCAACCAAATTTTTCCCCTGTAAAAAAAATTTGCATAATTGGCCATTCGCAGTTTTTCGATGTTTAGGTGTTCGACAACCTAAACATTTGATGATATAATATAGACCCAGACAGAGATATAATTGTATTTGTTAGCCAGGTAAGGTCACTACTACACGAAAGTGCTTCTTTGCAAGGATGACCTGAAAGCGCTGTCTGGTTATGTGATTTTTCTCAGTCATAGAGAATGCAAATGAATACTTGAAGAATCAAACCCAGATCCACAGATGAAGTTCATTACCAGCTAACAGTGTGAAACCTCTAATAGAGAAGCTCATACAAGGGTACTAACATTGGATACTTTTTTTTTTTATGAGAGCTGTAAAGCTATTGAGATGTATTTTAAGGAGAGTAGCTCTGTAAACATGCTATTTATATAGATTACATCTATCCGTTCTAAACTAAGCATAATAAGCATCTCCATAAGCACTACAAAAAAAAAGAGAAATTGCAACAAAGTCTTCTTATATCGAAGTTGTACACATAGTCCAGGAATAAAAAAATTTACTTTTTTATCTCTGACGGTAGCCACTTCTGATTCTCCAATAGTCTTACTGCAGTGCTTAACTCAAACAGGTGCAATACTGTAGTGGTCTCTCTCTGGTCTGCTGCAAACACTATTAAGGCATTCTGGGGCAGAGAACTATGACAGGAAGTGACAGTAGTGAGTGATTTATGCAGCTGAGTGATATACAGAACTGTTAGAGTGCATATAGCACCAGCCACACTATTTCAACCAAAAGCTTGCATTCAACTATTACTTTTGATGAATGAAACTGCAGTAGAAATAACTGCCAAAGAGTTTAGTGGACAAGTAGAGTTGGGGTATACGTGTATGTGTATGGCTCTCTATTTGAGTATATGCAAAGGTATGAGTGGTATCAAATGAGTGTGTGTGTTTGTGTGTGTGTGTGTGTGTGTGTGTGTGTGTGTGTGTGTGTGTGTGTGTGTGTGTGTGTGTCTGCCCCACTGATCACATTGCGGGGTGGGATTAGCTAGGAAATAGGTAGCGCAAGGTAAGTGTGTGTATGTTTGTGTGGGTGTGAATGTTGGTGAGTGAATGGGTAAGTGTGTACATGAGTGCAATCAGATGGAGAGTTTGATGTACAGAGTGTGTGTGTGTGTGTGTGTGTGTGTGTGTGTGTGTGTGTGTGTGTGTGTGTGTGTTTGTGTGTGTATTTGTGTGTGTGTGTGTGTGTGTGTGTGTGTGTGTGTGTGTGTGTGTGTGTGTGTGTGTGTGTGTGTGTGTGGTTTCTATACCACTCAACTCCCTCTAAGTTAAAAAGCAGTGGGTATATTATGTGTGAGTTTGTGTAGGGGGGCACTATGGAGACATTTATATATTACCAGAATCACTTTAAAAATGTAATAGAACAACAGATTTTGCAAAAAGAAGTTGCAAATGAAGATCGATCAGTATGAAACTCTAATATTTTGCAATATTAATTGACTACAATGGTTTAGGAGAAGGGACAGGGCAGTGAGACAGGAAACATCTTGGACATTCAGTGACAGCCCAAGCATATGAGAGGTATGTGGATGCCTGCGAGCTTGTGTGTGTGTGTGTGTGTGTGTGTGTGTGTGTGTGTGTGTGTGTGTGTGTGTGTGTGTGTGTGTGTGTGTCAACATATATGTTTGTGTGTACGTTTACAAGTATGTGGGGGACTGAATGATGGAATGCTTGTGTAAAAGTGATGATCTGCCACCCGTAGTGGTTACCTCAATGAAATACAAGAGGGCTAGTTATTCAGAGCCATGCAAATTAGATGATAATTATGTGTTTCCTCACTGAGGCTAATGTTTCTCTGAATCACTGGTTTCTGAGATTATGATAACTGGCTCTTTTAGCTACAGGCTTACAGCTCCTGCATGGAATATTTTTCAGTCCTGGCCATGGAGCTTTAATTAAACAGTTCATCTATTTCACTTCTTACAATGTAAGTGTTTTTAATATGCTGTGCTAATTATAAAACAAGCAAGAGCTCTTTTAAAAGCATCTTGCACAATATATACTATATTCTGAATAGATTAGATCAATACCTGGTAAGAAATTAATGTTAATAATGTCTTCAGATGGACAAAATAATCTTTTGTCTTCTTGTACCAGCTAGTACACATTTTCTGTGCTGACAGCACTCATAATTATTGACTTATTTCTTAGAATAGGTGGTTCAGATACTTGATTTTCAAAAAGAGAAGGAATGTATATTCCCAGACAGAATGTTTAAACACAGCTGAAATCAAAGATAGATCTTAAAGTAACTTATACGTTAACATTTTCTGTACTGATAGATATCAGAGTTATGTGGTACTACACACACACACACACACACACACACACACACACACACACACACACACACACACACACACACTGAATTTTGCTGATGAGACAGTGTGATCTCTGACAGGTCCTAGAAAGGTCATTTTGCTGGATTAAGTCATTGTAATCTAAATGAGATTATAAAAGCTATATTGGTTATGGGATTCAAGCCCTTTATTTCCTTCTTAAATGATTTTAACACAAACTATTGTCTTCACTTTTATAATATCTAGATTAATAGAATTGCACTTTTAAAGAGGAAGAAATGCACACGTCTATGTATGTTTCACTTAATGTGTTGAGGAAATGGGGGAGTTTATAGCCATGCTTTGTGCTGCTTGTAGCGCATTATTGTCAGTGAATCAACACAAGATGACAGTGATGAAAATGGTAAGGTCTCAGCATGGTAACAGGAGGTTGTGATCAATATATTTCACAGCTGAGCCCAGAGTTCTGGGACTGATGTTCTCCCAGCAGGTTCAACTGATAGGCAGAAGAAATGTACACAGTGTAACCAGTACTGTCAGCACGTCCCAGGGGAACAAGAGGCAGGCTGCGTCAATTGTACGAGAGTCACAGGGCAGCTAAGTGTACTCGCACACACACATACAAGGTGCAGTGTTATGATAAATGGGCTAGAGATATCTAAGTCTTCCAAACATTTTCACTGTAAAAACTAAATTCCTGTTAAACAGCTGCGGAGTCTGGAGAGCTGTTTATAAGATAAACAACTAACTATGTAGCATATCGGCTTCTTCCTAAAATGTTTGAGGTACACAGTTCTGAATCATTATTTAGACAGTTTGTTTTAAGAGCTGTTTTGGAGCAGTGATATATGTCATGTATGGTAAATGGGTAAATGTCATTTTTTACACCACAACTGTTGCAGTACATTTTTCACAGTGCTATTAAAAACAAAAGAAAGCCCATGCTTGAAAAAGAAAGACAAAATGCTGGTGTGATGAAAGTCCGCAGAAAGCTAGCAGAAACTGATGACATAAAATCTGATTTTCTGAAATAAACCCTGAGTTATCATGATCTTGGGTACTCTCTTGTATTTGTAGACTAAGCTTAGAAATGAAACACCGTGAGCACCCTGAAGTTTAGTGAGCTTAAACTATTCAAGTCAGAACAAACAGAGAAAATATGAAAGAATAGCCTTTTGAGCTATTTGAGCTACAACACCAAGCAATAGTAATAAGAAATATTTGTAAATTAAAAGCCAAACAATAGTAAAAAAAATCTTGTTACGATCAAAATCTCTTCAATTTTGTGAATAAAAACAGCTTCACATTCTTTGTACCAAAACAACAAATGCACTTGTTGTGATTAAAAGTAGCTTCACTTCTTAGTAGCAAAACAAAAAATCTTTATTGGGTGAAACTTATATAAATCAAAAGGTAAGAGCTGCACTTATGTAAAGAAACTAGAAATAAATATTGTGTTTATACATATTTCAAAATAAAAATAAAAAAATCAACATAGTATTTAGTTGTATAGAAATGTAAACATATAATTGTGATTGGTTGCAACTTGAATATCTCTTACAGTTTATATTAGAATATAGGTGGCTTTTATATTCCAGTGGTTATCTTGCTTTCAGCGTCTGTGCTATTGAATGGAGTGTTTGCAGCCAGGAAATTCAGTAGTAAAACTTGAATGAGAGAGCTTTGAAACACTGAAGTGTTATAAATGCACCTAACAGGATATAGTAATTGGGGTCTATGTGTTTGGAGGTTTTTACAGATACATAAATGTGTACCATTAGGTGTTAACCATTTAATCAACTATGTTAGCTAACTTGTCTAAATCACATACTACACTATCCATTGTCAATACAATTATCACATACCAAAAGAAGAACTACAAGGATTATTAAATGACAGACTGGAAAAATGCAAATTAGAATGGCAGATCAGACTGGAAGCATGGAAACCAGCAAGACTTAACACTCAGATATCCATCAACAGTGTTTTCAGTCTTAGGAGACTCCATTGCCATGTTTATTATTGACAGCTGAAGTCTCCTGTTTTAATATGACATTGGTGGAGGTATATACAATTGTTTACTATTAATTTTTAATTATTAATTGGTTGTTAGTTATCAAAGTTGTGTGCACAAAAAGTTTTCTTTTGAATTAAAAGGTTCCACCCAAGAGGCAGATCTGAAGAAGCTTGAGTGAAAGTGCTGCAGCCGAGCTATATTTATTAATTTTTAACATGCAGAAATGTTTTGAAGTGGGGTGTCTTTCCTTATTATTTAAATTCTCTGACTTATTTAAAAAAAAATGTAATGTTATTTAAGTAATAATCTGTTGTACACCAACAAGAACAACATTTAGTTTCTATATATAAAATACCAATCACACATAACCCAAAATTATGAGGTCCTCACTGTTGTTTGTTATAAGACCCACAGCTGACCAGCATTTTAATTTTT
Source organism: Protopterus annectens (assembly GCF_019279795.1). NCBI lineage: Eukaryota > Metazoa > Chordata > Ceratodontiformes > Protopteridae > Protopterus > Protopterus annectens. Next base: position 548,819,237 of record NC_056749.1, read on the forward strand.
CACTCAGTCAGGTTTTACTTCCTGATTTCCCACATACATTGTCTCTATCCAATCACACAGACAATGGATAATGTAATATATGTTTCAGACAACTTACCCTACATAGCTGATTAGATGGTTAGCACCTAACAGTACACATTTATGTATCTATAAAGACCACCAAACACATGGACCCCAATTACTATATCCTCATAGGTATTTTTATAAGACTTATGGCACACCAGTTTTTCAAAGTTCTCTCATTCAAGTTTTACTACTGAATTTCCTGGCTGCAAACACTTCATTCAATCACACAGAAGCTCGAAGAAAGATAACCATTGGAATATTAAAACCACCTATATTCTAATATATATTCTAAAATACATTCAAGTTTTAACCAATCACAATTATATGTTTACTTTTCTATAGAATTAAATAGAATGTTGATTTTTTCTTTGTTTACGAAATATGTATAAACACAAGATTTATTTCTAGTTTCTTTACATAAGCACAGCACTTATCTGCTGATTTATATAAGTTTTATCCAATAAAGATTTGTTGTTTTCCTACTAGGATGTGAAGCTACTTTTAATCGCAACAAGCAGAGTTGCTGTTTTGCTACAAAGAATGTGAAGCTGATCACAAGGATTTTTTACTGCTGTTTGGTGTTTAATTTACAAATATTTCTTACTAATACTGCTTGATGTTTTATCATAGCTCGAATAGCTCAAAAGGCTATTCTTTCATATCTGTAGACTAACATTTTGGGAAGAATTCATATCACACTAGCTGAAGAATGTGGCAGATGAAACATAGTGAATACTTACTAAAACGTCTCAAGAGGAACTTGGACAGAAAATAAAATGATAGTTGGAGCTTCTGTAGAAAATTACAGTGGCTGAACACTTAACTTAAAATGTAAGAATTACCTAAGTTACGCATCCGATTTGCAAAACATACATGATTTTGTTTACCTTGCTGTACACCAATGTTTTTGTATGTATATGTGTGAGAGTATGTGTTTGTACGTGTCTGTGTGTTTCAGAAACATTTTAGTCTTCTTATTAGTGAGTGCTGATTACACTTCAGGATTTTGATTTTATTTCACCTGATTGCTTGTTTCGCTAGATTATACAGTTGTGTGTAATAGTGAACTGTGAGGGGAGTGGGACTATGTTTCCAGGCATGGCAGGTATCATATATATGTTCTAGAATGGCTATGAGTTTCTACATTAACCAAAGGTTATGACTGTTTTTTGTAAAGCATTGTAATTATTGGAAATAATGTGCCTTGAATAATTACAAGTATACTAGAAATTGTGTGGTTTGGGTCCAGAGAGTTAAATACTGGTGACTCATTTATGTCTGAAGAGAATATTTGTGGGTGGGGAGAGTTTTAAGGCTAGATTTTATATATCAAAGGTGAAGTGACAGTGGTCAGTGAAGGAAGTTGGGTTTATGGTATTAAGTGATATTATGGATAAGTTTTTTGTAAGATCTCACTTTGGAATGGGTGATTTAGGTAACACATTAAATAAGATTAGGATTGGCTAGCACCTCAAGAGATGTTGAGGCTAGAACCCAGATGGACTGAAGTCACTTAAGATCAAAAGATTTTTTACTTGGGACAAATCAGGGTATGTTACCAGAGGAGACTAGAATTTAGTAAGGAGGATGGAGATGATAGGTAAGAAATAGCTATACGCTATGGACTTGTGCTTTTGGTATTGATCTTGAGTAGAATCCAGTCGGGTTAGAATCATTTATGACTGTATTTTGTGTGATTACATCTGTTTTGAACTTAGACTTGTGTAGAAATAAAATGACTTTCTCTGCTCGTTCCCTTTCCTTACATTCAAGTTCTAGATACAGTGTGAAAAGAAACTGTAGATGGAATGGCCACTGTATTTAAGCCACAATTCAGTTATGTGAAGAATATCTGCATTGAATACAGATAAGATTTTTATCCTGGCACCAAATGGAGGTGTTGGAAGAAGAAGGAGGGAATTAATGGAACAGATTAACTGCTTCACATGTCTGTGAGGGGTGGATGAGGAAAAGGGAAGTCTGAGTGACAAGGTGAAAGCTACAATCAGAGGTGACAGAATAATGCTAAAGAAAGTGAAAATTAATTTGTACAAAACACTAATGTAACCATTGGTTCTGTACTGCACAGCAACCTGGAAAGTGATGGCAGAACAGTTGAGGAAGCTTGAGGTGATGGAGATGTAATGTCTGAGATGGGTGGCAGAATGCACACTGTGGAACAGATGAAAAAACAAGGAAATTATAGCAGAAGTCAAAGTAGACTCAGTTGCAGAGAAGAGCAAGCAAAACAAATTACTGTGGTTCATTCACGTGTGAAAAAGAGCCAAAGAGACTATGCTGAAGGAGACACAGGAAGGAGACAAGAAGAGCTGAAGACATCCATCTAAGAAATAGATGTACTTGAAAAGGGACCTGACAGCCTGACTGTCAAAGAAGGTATGAGGTTAATAATGAAGTATGAGAAGTGGTGACAGCTAACATGACACCCTGACCCATAAAAAAGGGGGGTTGATGATCTGGATGATGACTGTGATGAAGGATGTCTGGGTTATGATGCGTAGTGAAGGTGCTGGTTTACTGTAGTTTATTCCTGTAGCTTTCAGCATTAATAAGAAAACTGGAAAGGTGATATATGCTGGTTTGATTGCATAAATAAGAGGAACAGTGCAGACCTGGTTTAATTCAGTGCTTGCTCTTGGAAGTATGAGTGGTACTGGAGTGATTTTACACAGGAATTTAGGCATTTTTATGAAGCATTTGTGTGATGCATTATTTGTTCCAGAGAGAGTAGATTGTAGTAGGCAGATTAAGTTAGATGAGATTATAGTGTAATTTGAACACAGAGAGAAAGGCTGGGTGTCTGTGGCCTATAAAAAAGAGAAATGTACCAAAGGAGCTCAGATAATCTAGCAGATTTGTGCTTCACTTAATATTTGCAGCGGTAGCATTGTTGCCTCACAGCAAGATGTTCTCCCATTCAATTCTCGGCTGGAGTGCAGGGAGTGCCTTCTGTGTGGAGTCTGCATGTCCTCCCCGCGGTTGGGTGGGCATTCAAAAGACATGCGTAAATGGGCGTGCCTTCTTTGAAGGTTGAACATCGAGCTGGCACCTCGGCGTTCATGAATATCTACTGCCAATCATTAGCGGACCGGAGTTCCGCTGTGGTGACCCCTAACCAGGAAAAGCCGAAAGACAACAACAACAGAAAAGGAGGAAAAGAGGGTGGGGGCATGAGTCTGATGTAGAGGTGGTAGGAATAGGCTTTATGTCTGTTGGTGGGACATGTGTCTGATATAATGGTGGTAGGAATAGGCTGTTTGTTTGATGAGGGGAATGTGTTCGATGTAGAGGTGGTAGAAACTGGCTGTATGTTTGTTGGGGGGACATGTGTCTGATGCAGAGGAGGTAGAAGTAGTCTGTATGTTTGTTGTGGGGCCATGTGTTCGATGTAGAAGTGGTAGGAATAGGCTCTATGTTTGTTGGGGGGTATGTGTCTGATATAGAGCTGGTAGGAATAGGCTTCATGTTTGTTGGGGGCATGTGTCTGATGTAGAGTTGGTAGGAATAGGTTGTATGTTTTTTTTGGGGGGCATGTGTTTGATGTGGAGGTGGTACGAATAGGGTGTATGTTTGTTTGGGTCATGTGTCTGATGTTGAGGTGGTAGGAACAGGTCAGTGTTTGTTGGGGGGCTTGTCTCTGATGTTGACATGGTAGGAATACCCTTTTTGTTTTGGAGGGGTATGTGTCTGATGTAGAGGTGGTAGGAACAGGCTCTATGTTTGTTTGGAGGGTGTGTGTCTGATGTAGAGGTGGTAGGAATAGGCTCCATTTTTGTTGGGGGGCACGTGTCTGATGTAGAGGTGGTAGGAATAGGTTGTATGTTTGTTAGGGGGGCACGTCTCTGACTTAGAGGTGGTTGGAATAGGCTATATTTTTGGTGGGTGGACTTGTCTGATGTAGAGGTGGGAGGAATAGGTTGTATATTTGTTAGGGGGCATGTGTCTGAAGTAGAGGTGGCTGGAATAGGGCGTATGTTTGTTGGTGGCACATGTGTCTGATGTAGAGGTGATAGGAATAGGATGTATGTTTGTTGGGGAGGCATGTGTCTGATGTAGAGGTGGTAGGAATAGGTTGTATGTTTGTTAGGGGGGCATGTGTCTGAAGTAGAGCTGGTTGGAATAGGGTGTATGTTTGTTGGGGGCGCATGTGTCTGATGTAGAGGTGGTAGGAATAGGCTGTATGTTTTTGGGAGGCATGTGTCTGATGTAGAGGTACTAGTAATAGGCTGCATGTTGTTTGTAGGGCATGTGTCTGATGTAGAAGTGGTAGGAATACGATGGAGTTTTGTTTGGGGGGCATGTGTGTGATGTACAGGTTGTTGGAATAGGATGTATGTTTGTTGGGGGGGCATGTGTCTGATATAGAGGTGGTAGGAATAGGCTGTGTGTTTATTTTCTATGGCAAGTAGCTCTTTTTATGTTATGGATTGTCAGCAGATTTTTGAGAGGATATGTATGGTGGAAAGAGAGTTAAGGGTATGCAATGCACCTGTGGGGTAAGAGGCTATGTGAGTGTTGTTAGGGCGTGAAGGTGGGCATCAGTAGAAGTAATGTCCTTAGTATCATTAGCATGTTGGATGTTGCTGCATAAGTAATAGTTAAAGGTTGGTTAGTTTTATTTACATCCTTATCACTTAGCATAGGAGAAAAGAAAACACAATTAAGGCTCTGAAAATGTGATTGTGTAGTTTTTGGATGGAACAGACCTGCGTCTTTAAGGGAAGGGTTGCAACTTTGGAGAAATGGGCAGGTAGCAGGCATAATAAATCTGAAAAAAAATGAAGGTTGCTAGGAAATTATAGTCAGGGGCATCAAAGTCAGCAGCACCACCCATGTTAGTGGGAATCTGTCTGTCTATACATGCAATCAGGTAAGCCTGAAAATATTGCTTAGCTAAATACGCTGGTTAGGATGCCCCCTAATAACTGTTGTTTAAAAATGCATGGCCTTTCAAATCTCAGTATCTTCATAAAAAAGGGTGTCATCTAAAAGGAGAAGCAGCACAGATGTAATGTTCTACTTGAGGCTAGTCAAATTAGAATAACAGAGTAGAACTACAGAAGGCATATGAAATAAAGTGCTATATTCCTTAGCTAATAGATTAGTTATATCTGCAACCCTGTGGAGATAAGAAAAGTAAAGACAGTGCAGTTGTGTAAATAAACTTACCATAACAGTAGATGTTCAGTCACTGCTGCAGTAATCTTACCTATATCGGTTATATCCTGCAGAGGATATAACAGCCTGCCAGCTTCAAAGCTTCACACCCTAACTGGCAAGCAGAGCAAGATGAGCTTACTAAAAGACACGTTTTGGCATGAAACTCTTCAGAGCTTTCCTCACAGCAGAGAGAGTGAGGCTTAGCCCTGAAAGGACAATGCTAGGAACAACAAAAAAATAAATGTCCACACCCTGGAAAAAAACAAAACAAGAAACACACCAAAAAACAAGCAGGATTGAGGGAGGCACTACTGCACCAGTGACCTTTCGAACCTCTACTGCTATGGTAAGTTCAACATACACAACTGTATTATAATCTTCATACTGATCACTGCTACAGTAGCCTTAGTTATTCTTCAAGCTGACACACTACTATGCATGCACTGAGCAATAATCTTGGCATATGCAAAAATGTAAAGGAAAAAGCACAAAGAAAACATAATTTTTATCAAGGGGGTCAAGCCCTCTGCACCCACCACACCCCCTTGCTAATTAAGTATTCTCCCTCCTAGATTGCACAGTCCCAGGTAAAGGGAATATTCCCATACCCATAGGCTATCTGTTCAACCAAACTGTGTCGACCACACACATGTCGACCAAAGTGGTGTGTGTGTAGATGTATGCCAGCAGAGCAAATGAAATCGCAGCTATGTTAAAGTGCCTCAATCACTTTTAAAGCACGGCAGCAAGAGGAGTCTGCAGCTTTCCCTGATCTATAAAGACACTTTTTTAAGCAGTAATTACCTCCTGTTCACAAATCAATTATTTGCAGTAACAACAAGGAAAGTTGTACTAATTTAAAGGAGAATATTGCAGAATATAAACAGTGCTATCTAAACTACTATTAAAAGTACCATGTAAGCAATATAAGAAAGCAGCATAACTTGTGCGTAACAATGCCACAGTACTACCAATCTTTAAACAGCAATAAAATAAATACACAATGATATTTTGCTGTAGACCATGTTGGGTGGGGGGGGCTTGTGCAAGTGCAGAAACTATAGTACTATAACTGGAACTCACATTAAGATATTAGTAGTTTGGCACTGCAATAATTTTTTTTTTTTTTTTGCAAAAACAGGCTTCTCTTAAACACAATATAAAACCATCAGAACGAAGAATAAATATATCAGTTATTTACACAACCTAAAACAACACCTAACTTCCTCATGTCTATGCTCATGCTCACATCATGACTAAAACCACCTTTATTTATGTTTCTCTTTCATTGCCAGTCTCTCTATCAGTCACCCTGACTCTTTTTACCTTTCTTATCCCTTTCTGTCTTTCATCCTCACTACTGTTCCTCCAACTCACCTGCTTCCATACTCCTGTCCTTTTAAAACCCCCTATGTTCCTGCTTCATCATCTTAGTTATCTACTACCATCTCAATGTATTTACTACCAGAACTTCTACTTTTGCTTTTCTTTATTTTTTCTTATTACTCCCTTCCTCCTCCTCGTTTTCTGTTCTTGCTCTGGTGTCATCCTATTTCATTAATTAATTCACATCCTGAACCTACGTGCATTATCATTGCTCTGGTATCTTCGGTGATTACGTGCTAGCATGTCTCTGACTTATGTAAAGTAATACAACTTCTCTAGTATATGATTAATGTCTTTACTATTTGTCTCAATACAACCTGCAAAGCGGTACTTAAAATGTTTAATTTTTATTGCTGTTCTTTGCAAAAGTGTATTCTATGTGGAGCTTTTCTCCCTGTGCCTCCAGTGAAAATGGGACTGGTGCCCAGTTGGACATTCACAGTAAACAAAAGAAAATAAATAAATTGTTAACGTTTGGATTCCAAAACTGGTTACTACTAATCAACCCGCACTATAAAAAAAAAAAAAAACAGAAAGTAAAACCTAGTAAAGTCATGCATATAGTAAAATGGATGCTACTTAAATTTAGCTCATAATATTTAAGGTGAAAGAAATCTACTAAACAGTATTAAAAACAAAGCAATAATGATCACTGCATTTAAATGGGAAAGTGTAGGCTAAATAAAATTAAAAAAAAGTGCCTAGACAAATGTTGATAATAGTAGAATATTAAAATCCTTCGGTATAATGAAATGGCAAAAAATCCTCTGAATAACATGCTATATCTCAGATAAATAATTAAATCTATTAGCGGCTAAAAGACAGGGGAAAGACAGATTCTAGCAATCCATCAAACTACTTGTCCAAATGGAATTTCTAAGGTTCTAATAAATTATATTATTATTTCTGATAATGTGGGATATTGCCAATCAATTTGCTTAATTGGAAACATAAAATTTAACTAAAAAATGGTAAAACAACAAGCAGAAGCATTTGTCATGAAACTGGACCACATCTTGATAATCTGCAAAAAACTTCAGATAACCTATATGCATCTTAAGGAATGAAAAACATAGCAGATAACTTTAACATATTAAGTCAACAATGATTACCATGAATAATACAGACTAAAACATTCCTATCCATCTAAAATAGCACGGAAACATGTAGAACTTCAGCTCAGTTAAATAAAATAAAAAAAATCAATGGAGACAAAGGCACACCCCAGAATTTAACAAAGTCCATGCAGGCTCCATGTAGAGCCTACACAGAATGTATCTGTGTACACGGCCAAGATCCTCTCTCAGCAGTGCACCATGCATATTAATTGTAGTGCATGCCTAAGGGAGGTTAGAACAACATGGATATTGAATCCTTGTAAGACCGACGGCGCACTCACATAATTTTCAACCCATTAACCTTGACTGAAAGCTCTACAAGACATTTTATTTCAGTAAAGTGAATTAATTTATTTTTTTTTATCTTTATGTGCTTGTTTGAGCAATGTGCCTTATTTAGCTATGCTTAGCTCTGCAGAACCATACATCAGACATATGGCAGACATTTAAAAATAGAAACCGGATGTGTTCAATTTCTAGTTTTTTATTTTTATGTACATATTTGAGTGATGTGCCACATTACTTAGCAATGTTTGGGCTGCACACTTATGCATTAGACATATGCTAGACAGCTAAAAATAGAAACTTGATATATTTTGTTTTTGTAGTTCTGTGGAGCTTAGCAGCACACAAGCCTGCACAGCAAAGCTACGGTACACTTACAGACACCTTTGCAGTATATCTAAAGATATATGAGCTCCCTTCACTATCCTAGCAGCTAGATAGGTTGAGTCATGACCTACAGTATTGTAGGTCTGTGGTTTAAGTCCTGGGCAGTAATACCTTTTACATATAGTGCTGTAAAACTGTGTCAGGAGACTGAAACTTCAGTTGACTTTAAATTCAGTAATTGTTAAATTTAAAAAAGGTGTGCGATGCTAATCATCTCTTAAACATGCTCAATTGTCTTTTCATGATTGCTCATTGATAAGCTTTGCTTAACATGTCATGTGCAAGTTTGTGTGATGGTAAGCAATGCAGCATGTTTTTGAAAGTTACAGTATGATGTGCAATGGTGAGAATGCAGCCTATTTAAAAGGCAATAGGTGGGAATTTTATATTATTCCTTGGAGCCTGACCTTGACTGTGGGTACAGCTGCTGTCCTGGGGGAAGGTGTACACTTTAGGGCACAATGGTGGAGTGTGCAAGAGTCTAGGGTTTTCATTGGACTCCTGGTAGACCGCTATGGACCCTGGCTGCTGCAGGGCAACTATCAAGGCTCAGAATGTAAGTCTGAGGCCTGAGATAGTTTGGCCAGAGACCTGACTAGTGTAACTGTTATCCTCTGTACTGCTGAGCAGTGCCATCACCATTATGATGACCTCTATCGAAGGAAGAGGGGAACCTTTGATACCTCGATCCATGAAGCATGGGATGGGAACACACCACAGATAACTAAATATGTTTTCTAGTAATTTAGAAATATACAAGCTGAATCTGTGCAAAACTGGTATGCATAATGGTTTCCTTCTCTTACTACAGTTGCAGAAGAGAGGGCTTGCAACATTCAGTCCCATGCAAGGTGTTTGGCCAAGATGAGGCAAGTATGTGGTATGTAAGAAAATCAATAAAGTAATAAATAACATAATAATAAAATAAAGTAGATACAGATGTTTTAGTCTTAACAGTCATGTATGAAATACCTGGGACATTATAGACTTTCATTAATGTGTCAGTGCATATCTGAACTGGTAAAGCAAATTAAAGCAAGTAAGCATGAACTACTGTGTAGCACAGCTTCCACCCATTAGATAATGTGGTATACCCAGATTAAGAGTTAATGTTGTGGTCTGCTCAATGTCTGAAATATGCTGTAGATTTCACTCAGTAAATGAATAGGATAAATGTGTAAGTTAACAGAAGTCCTAGGCAGCTATCCATGTGTGTAAACGCATGATCTGAAACAGCATGAATCAATAAAGTGCAAAATGAGACAGTGCTCTGATAATTTATTTTTTCAAATAAAATGTTCAGTATTCCTGCAGTCACTGCTTGTGGGTTCTAATCCCACACCAGCCAACCGAGAAATTGTGCAGTTTTCAATACTGTTTTATCATGTTATAAATAAAACATAAACATGCTTGCATGTGAAGTGCGCAGCCATAGACCTGTGCTGTGACTGTCCAGCTGTCAAGTGTAATCAGTGTATATGAACAAATATCTCAACTGTCAACATTTTTGCAGAATGCACTGAATATTGCCCCATATGTCTGCTCTGTTTGGTATATGGTCTGGCTTTACTGGCCAGCCTCTGCCACATTGCTGAAGATCAATGTCAGAAAAAAATGTCAGTCCTCTGAATTGCAGATACATGACATCACTTAAATCTGTTATCAGAACACCTTGCTACTATTGTAAGAGCACACTATGTAAGAATGTTCCCTGTCATTGTGCCTTTGTAACACCATATGTCCCATGCTAAGAGGTTGAGAGGTATGTACGTGGAACATCATATATACAATATAAGCAAAACTGAATGATTGCTGGATGCAATATGATCTGTACAATAGTGTGTGTGTAAGGAATTGTGTAATATTTCAAATAATAAATAGTATATTAGTCAGTGATCTAACAAGTGAAGTCTAAAATATCTAGATGTATGTAGTTGTAGTATGTTTAGTTATATTATCTGTGAAGTTACTAATGTTTTTTTCTCACTCCACCCTTTCTCTTCTTTTATATATTTAATCAATATATTTACCATTATCATTGGATATTATCATATTATTTATTACTTCTTATAATGGCCTTATGTATAATTTAATATTGCTTTGCTGTTTAAAAACTTTCATTTACATTTTTTTAATTTTCTGTTCCTCATTATATTATTTTCAATTTGTTTCCATTACTCATTATTGCTTTCTCTTATGTTATTAATTACATTCATTTGGGTTATGTTTATTTTTCCTTTATGTTTATATTTTATTTACAACAGCTTGACAAGGTAGGCCGATTCCCAGTGATCCACCTACCTTTGCTCCCTGGCCAAGGCACCGGGGCCCAGCACATCTGGGCTGCAGCCTGGTGGCACTCAATCTGCTGCCCCTATGCTACCTGCTCCATCAGGTAGCTTCACCCCACCGGCTGGGGTTCTGCTTCCCCCTGGGAGTGTAGGTGGAGGGGATGCATTCATCACCTGAGATCAACTGCCAGGCATGGTGCAGAGGGTTGTTCACCAAACTGTTGGTGCATGCCTACTCCAGATCGAGAACATGCAGTCAGTTCTGGTGAGGCATTTTGTCCCTAAGGGCCAACGACAACCACTGCCTCCACAGGAGCAGTGAATGTGCAGTGATGACAGTCCCATGGGTGAGGAATTGAGTCACAGTGCTACCAAGTCTGACATCCACGGGACTGGGATCCCCCAATATCCTCCCCAACCAAGGTGTTCATCCCCCTTTTGTGTCCCACACTAACCCTGTCTGCTGTCTTGTCTATCTGCAAATGCTTCCTCACCTTCCCAAATTGCCTTCCCCACACATACCTATGTCGCTTCCCCAACATTCCCGTTTCCTTTAAAAAAGGCACCTGTCCCAAAAAATATTGTCCCATACATAGTTCTCCATTTTGCACACTTAATTTGGACCAATTGGCTTGACAATGCTCTTATGTTGTCATAACCCCTCTGTCTGGGAATGACAGTCTAAATTCAGCTAAAAATCTTTTCATGTGCACAGTTGTTGCAGTTAAAGAAATGGATAGCTATGGTTCTTTCCTACACCCTTCCTGCACACACTTACTTGCCTTTCACTATGTTTTTCCCCCTGCTTGCACCCTATTTCACCACTGTCTTATCTCCCCAATTTTATTTTCTTTAAAGAATTATTGCACGATACTGCACTATGTTCAACATTGCTATTCTATGCTAAATGATGGCGTATTACTAAGTGTACTTGAAAGCATAATAATCACATTCAAAAAGTACACCTGTGCCATATTTCGAACCCAGCACCATTTCACGTGAACAACAGTGCATCAACCCATCAAGCCACACAGTCAGCTTAATAACACAGGTGTTTTAGGTAAAGCATAGCAATTGCCATTTTCTCATCATTAAGCATGTTTACGCAATGGCACACATTGCCGCACATCATACAGCAAATCTGCTAAAAGACTAATGGAAAAATAGGAATTCTCTCTGGCAGTGAAATGTATCATGAAAGCCATACACATACTAATAGATGTACGTGAAGTATGTAACAACAGGTAAGTGTGCAATTATATCTACAACATGTAAAAATACACCCATTATAACAGTGGCTCTGTAGCTCAATCTGTTAAATAACCCTTTATTTTTGGTCCACATGGTCCTGGGTTCAAATACAGCTGTATCTAGCATGGTTCTGGGTTCAAATACAGTTGTGTCTAGCGCTTAAAATACATGTATGTGTACATCACCATTATAAACTGGGATATGTATGACTGTCTCATCACCTATTTATCCACCCAAAGCAGTACAGACGGAATGTCTGCTGCTAAATAATGGAAGTAAAAGGCCTATAGATAGGATCACATTTCAAATATTCCCATTACAACCCTAAAAAGTACATAGAATGTCAGGCTATGCATTAGCTTGAATTCCCAGTGGATCTTGAAGTATGTAAGTCAAATGTGGCCCAGTAATATCAGACTGCAGCCCAAAATGATTTGCTAGTGATATTACAGACAACCACAACTGCAAAAGTAACATACACATATGGATGTAGTGCTAGAAGCAAAGGTTGCCAGCACACACGTTCCAGATGACTACACGTGACTTGGCAGTTGCCCAACTGGTTGACATAATGGTTAATGTACCCCCTACCTTGTTCTGGAATACACCAATCATGATGCCCTTTACTCTTTTAATGATACCTTTGGCCAGCATACTTACCTTAAACACATACTTGAATTTCCAGTTGAATGAGTTCCCTCAGTCTGGCTCTGGCTGTTCACCCAGGCTGCCATAGGTGACACAGTTACTCTTAAGTATTGCTGTCCTGCACAGTCTTCAGACTCTTTGTCTATGCCTATTGCCTGCAGCAGCAGCAGCTTCAGCCTATAGCACACCCATGTGTATGTAAAATGCTGCTACAAACTTTCTGTCTGTGCTGATGTATCTGTAATCCAGTAATTTCCACCCCAACATATGACAAAGGGGATGGAATCTACATTAAGGCCTTATATCTTGTTGAGTAGTTGCATGGGATTGGCTGATTATACTACAAATCAGCTCCCCAGGCTGCATGTAGCATTTTTGAACCACAGACTGGTTCAGAGCCAATCACATGCTAATGAGAACCATCTTAAAAAGGCAAATTTCTAGCTAGGGGAACTAGTGTGTATGAGAGTTAGTTTGTATGGTTAACTCATTGACACATTATCAGCATTGGAATACTGTTGCATTCAGCATGTCAAGGTGTATATAGTATTACATGGGCGTCAGGTGTTTTATGGGGGGACAGGAGGTTAGCTGCAGTTTTAAGTTCATGTAGAGATTGTGACCCACATACTTGTTAACATAGCAGCTACTGTAAATGTGAGATATTTGGGCACGTTGCCCCTGTTTTATTGTAACATGTGGTACTGTTGCCATTACTTCTCCCTCAGATTTTTTCAGGACTGTCAGGAATTGGAAGAGGTCATGCTCTTGCTGCTGGGAAGCACAAAGCTGTTTTGTCAGAGATGTAGATTTATTTCAATGTATTCGCTAAAGTGTCATCCCAGGCCTGTTGGCAGGATTGATGTACTGTCTGCAGGATTGTCAAATGGACAGATATTTCCTGAATGTCAACAGTTTAGTCATACCTCTGCCTTGTAAGTGTTACCATAGTGATTGACTTGACAGTATTGTCAGGTCATTACAGATTGCCATAACTGTCAACTGTGCAGAGTTTTGCAGAATGTCAACAGTGCACATAATTTATGTTTTGCTCATGAGATTCTTGTTTAATTAATAATTATTTCCAAATAATTACAGATTGGGATTAGAAAATAATGTCCCCATGTCCTACTATGTGAAGTTGGGGGTTAGGCAAGTCTGCAAAAGTGACAGCAGTGTATACAGCTTAACATATATTACACCAAAGTACTGCAGAGCATAGAAGTGCAGGTATTAATGTATTGCTTTTTCCTTTTTATCACAGGTGACCACAGAGCTTGGTCTTTCTCCCCTTCACAACCTGATGTCATTGTCTCTCCAGACGATGATGATGATGATGATGGCCAAACCGAGGCACAGCTAGAGGTTGTAGAGGCTGAATCAGACACAGAGGTTGACATCCCTCATACAGTCTCATGATCACCTTACACAGCCAGTATGCCTATGCATAGTCAGTCCCATGAAACCACAGATACTGGACAGTTGGAGGGTAAGGACACTGAACAGGAAAGTGTGGTTACTGTCGCTTCAGTGACTGTTGACGCTGGTCATAGTCAAACAGTTACTGAGGTTCCACACAGGTGGACTGATAGAAATGCTCATACGAGGCCTGCTGTCTCTCCACCACCTGTCGCAGGTGTCTCATCAAGTGTCACTCGGTGTATGTTTAGGGCCATCCAGAAAGGAACTCCTGATGAATACTAAGGGTTATGGATGCAGCACAGTCTGACATCTGTGACTGCCTGCACTGTGTTGCTGATACCCTGGAACAGTTGACTGACACAGTGGAAAGAGGTAGGTCTGAGAGAGATTGTACACTATCTGTCTTGGAATGCAGGTTGCTGTGATGGAACATCTGAGTGGAGTTGAGTGTCGGCCTCATGGGCATAGGTCAGCAACTACATCTGCTGAGAGTCAACATGGCCATGCACAGTCATGCTCCCATAGTGACAGTACATCCAGCACTCCAGAGGGAGTGTGCTTTCCACACCAAGATGTAGCAGGCCATGGGCTTATGGTCCTGGGCATTCCCATGGAAGACATGTTCCCAGCAGACATCAGTCACCCTCAGGTAGTAGCACAGCAGCTGACCTTGGGCATGGAGGTGCAAGTGCAACACTCACACACCACTGTGACATTGAGGGTACCTACAGACACACATACAACATTTCCATGGTCCATCTTGCCTGCTTCCCTTCCTGACTTACACACACGCTTGCCAACCTATTGGGATATTGGGTCAGCTTAGGCCTCCTGCAACCCCCTGTGCAAGTGATGATAACTATCACATCCCTATCATCTTTCTCATGGATGTAGGGAAATAAAGCTATGTGTCTGATGCACAGGGCAACTATCTACATTAATATGAATTTGTTTCATATATTGTTGCTCTAGACAGGCATCTTGTACTGGAAGTTTACAGATATTGTAATTTGCCATTTATAATGTGTATAGCATAATGTGTACTTTACAAAGGATGCTGTTGTAAAGGCTGAAGGAATGTCAGCACAGGAGAGAAATGTCATCAGAAAGGTAATACAGTATAGGTTCATGGTTTCATAGGTTCATAGGTGTTTACTAGGCTATTAAACACAAGGGATTCTTTAAGCCTAGCCATGCATCCAAAATCTCTGACAAGGTCTGATACCCTTGATAAGTGTAATCGGGGTTTTGGAAGATAAAATATTTACAAGCTGTTGCCTGGGAGATGAACCATTTACAGGTTCCCTGTGTCCATTAGAGACATATGTCCTAAATCAGAGGTGCTTGTCCTGTTCACCATCCAATTGTATAAAATGAACTTGATTTGCATTAGGGAGGAACTCTGCTTCACATGGATGAGGAGCCGGTTCCATATAAGGTGTAGTCTCTGGGATACATACCTGTCTCTCCAGCATGTCCTAGTTATACCACAAGCATGGTGTAGGTCTGTAGAATGGGTAATTCTGGTGCTAAATAAAAACAGTTAAATAGAAACAAAGGTGTCAACTGACACACAAACTGAAATAAAATGAAAATAAATATTCCAGCCACAGGAACCAAATGAATACTAAAAACGTGTTTAATAGCACAACAGACTTAGTGCTTTCACCTTATATATAACAGGCTTCTTCAGAGTCAATTACAATACATCTGGCACTCTCCTTAAGTAACCCAGTATAAAGTATGCATCCAATTAAATACTTCATCTCATTTAAAAACATGCAACACAATTCAATACATTTAAATGTTAATTTGTATATAACAAACCAAAAATATTTTTACAAAAAATTCATATATAAAACATGTTTTTTTTAAATTGTTGCTGTACGTATTTAACATGTGCAAATAAGCAAGCTAGGTAAGACTTGTTTTCTTTTTTCTATACAACCAAAGCCCTTTATTTTAATATTAGTATCAGTGAAATAGCATCATTAAGTCCTGGAGCTACTGTGGCATTTAGTCTAAGTTGCCATTTTACCTCTCTTGCCTCAACCTCCAATTTTTCGTCTCCCCCATTTTCTTTCTGCACAACTCTATCACAAAAAAAAGAATTTTTAAACTCAACGCATTTTGTAAAAATATTTTTGGTTTGTTATATACAAATGAACATTTAAATGTATTGAATTGTGTTGTATGTCTGTAACTGAGATGAAGTATTTAATTGGATGCAAACTTTACACTGGGTTACTTAAGAAGAGTACTAGATGGGCAAAACTGCAATCCAAATTGTAGCTTGCTACAGATCCCCCACCATGCCCCAGGATTCTCACTCCTCTTTTCTTGATATACTGGAAAATATTAGGGTTCAACCAAACACCTTAATAATGGATGATTTCAACTACCCCAGCATTAACTGGGAAAACTACTCATGTACCAACTCCTTCGCTCAACGCTTTCTGGAATTCATAAATTCCAGTGACCTGGATCAACTTATCCACACCCCCACCAGGGGCAAAAATATCCTAGACCTAGTCATTACCAACATGAATGACTGGTGTTCCACACCTGAAGTCAACTCCTCGTTGGTCAGATCCGACCATAAGCTAATCACCCCAGATATCCACATCTTGCCCCCCACCCACCATTAAGGAAACCACGGTAAAAAATTTTCTCCAAAGCCAACTTCATGCTTCTTAAGACAGAAGTGACGAACTTCATGACACCCATGCAGATGGACAATACAGTTATGACTGCTGAATCCTACACGCATGCACTCTATAAGCACTTACATGAGTCATGGATCATGCTATCCCAAACAGAACCAAGACGCTATCCTCCAAAAAAAGGAAGCCAATCTGGTGGTCCCCTGCCATAAACAAACTCTACAACAGAAGGAAGAAACTGTTGCAAAAGAGAGTAAAGTCCCATGAGTGGATGAGCTCCCTGGTCAGCCTCAGTAAGAAGCTGAGATACCTTATAAGATTCTCCAAAGCTAGCTACAAAAACAAAATCACCACTAATTCTAAGGGCATCCACAAAGCATTCTATAGCTATGTCAAGAATCTCAATGACAACACCCAGATCTGCTCTGAGTTACAGCACAATGGCACAAAAATTACAGAACCAATTGATATTGCCAACATCCTGACAGATAAGTTCAGTGCTAACTATACCCCCCCTCTCACCCCCAAAAGGGCCCATATCTATACAGGAAGAATGCAGAGTCCCTGTAATCACATCTATGCAGGTAAAAGCTGCATGCTCTAAAACCAAAAACACAGCATCCATGGGACCGGACAACATCGCAGGCTGCGTTTTACACGAACTTCAGAAGAAACTGGCTCCTCACCTAAGCACCATGTTCAATCATAGTCTCACGTCAGGCTTTGTGCCACTGAATGGTGCACAGCAACAGTTATCCCACTCCACAAAGGGGGAGCCACCACTGATCCTGGGAACTATCACCCTATTAGCCTGACGAGCCTGGTCTGCAAGGCCATGGAACATTTGTGAAAGGCAGATCATGCCTTGTGAACCTGATCTACTTCTTTGAGGCAGTCACCAAAACTGTAGACGAGGGTAAGGTGGTTCACACAGCCTATCTCGACCTCGCCAAGGCTTTTGACACCATCCCCCATTCTGGAATTATAGCTAAACTCACTAAACTAGGTATAAATCCCTACGTCACAAGATGGCTTGCCAACTGGCTCAGTGACAGAACACACACTGTAAAAGTTGCAGACTACAAATCTGACTTCAAACCAGTGACAAGTGGAGTACCACAAGGTTCAGTCCTGGGACCTCTCCTGTTTGGTATCTAATTCTCTAAAGTACAGACTAACACAGAAGGCCTCTAGCTAACGAAGTTCACAGATGACTCCAAACTAGTAGCCATAGCTGAGTCCCCAAATGATGTGGACAGCCTACAAAAGGGCCTCACTGAGACAGATGCCTGGTGTCAGAGGCATGGCCTCAAGCTCAATGCCAAAAAGTGCATTGTCATCCCTGTTGGTAAAAACTCTGTACCCATGAACTACCACATAAACGGCAGACTACTTAATGCCGAAGTGTGATAAGAGACCTTGGGACCCAGGTGGACAGTAGTCTCTCCTTTGATAATCACATCACCACAGTAGTCAGGAAATCCTTCTATGTGGCACACCTCATCACAAAAGGGTTCTCATCCAGGAAAAAAATAGGTCATGGTTCCCCTCTACTCGGCACACATTAGACCCATTATAGAGTACAACAACCCCTTTGGAATGTACCTCACAAGACATATGCAGCAGCTAGAAAGGCCACGGAAGCACCTCACAAATAGGATTACTGGCCTCAAACAGATGCCCTACACTGACTGCTTCAAAAAACTCCAGCTTTACTCTGTAGCATATCACCTAATCCTAGGAGATCTCTGCCTAACATATAAAGCTATGTTAAAACCAGAGCTGCTGGACATGCTACACCTAAAGAAATCCCAATCCCTCCGAACTACATGCTCTAGGGACCTAAACCTTGTCACCACAATAAACAGGACATGCTGAAGGAATAGATTCCTGTCCCAGAGACTTCCTGTACTCAGGAACAAGCTACCCATCTATGTCAAGCAATATTCCTCATGAGCACTCTTCAAGAAAAACCTTGATGAGTGGATGGGAAATAGGAAATACACCCCAGGGATCACTTCTGTGGCTCTGCTCAACAGGGGCACAGGAAAGTAACTTTCTTGGGTGACATAAGCCAGGGAACCTTGTTGGCTATGCTTACTTAGGCCCTTGGGCTGATAGCCTAGTACCTACCTATGAATCTATTGTAATTAACTCTGAAGAAGCCTGTTATATGTAAGGTGAAAGCGCTAAGTCTGTTGTGCTATTAAACAAGTTTTTAGTATTTGTTTGGTGCCTGTGGCTGGAATATTTTTTTTTTTTTCATTTTAATAAAGGTGGTAGTTGTTTCACGGATATGCAGGAGGTCCACAGTGAGTTCTGATAGTGCCCTGTATGGCAGGCATACATCTCCCCTCCAAAGACTGTAGGGCACAGAATACAAGGGTAGGGCCATGACACAGTCTGCATAGGATATTTTGTGTATGCTCTGTTTTCTTTTAGTGAGGAACCTCTGTGGATGTTCCAACTGTCGAATATGCCTGGTTAGGCGCATACCAAAGGTAGCATTGCACTCAATGATAGGTATGATGAATGCTGAATACAGTGGAACAATGATTTCCTTGGACTCACATGCCATACCTTTCTTTATAAGTTGTGCAACATAGAATGATTATACCAATAATGTAGACACGTGACAGTCAAAGGCTAGATTACTGTCTATGTGTGTCCCTATGTCCCTGACTTCTGGGTCAGTTGTTAGAGTTGTGCTGTCAATATGATAGTTACCAGGGGTCGATGACTTTCCAAAGCACAGTATTGCGCATTTCTTGGCATTTAGTGTTACTCTATGGCTCTGACACCAGTTGTATGTCTGTGCCATCCCATCCTGGAGAACATTTGTGTTAGTGTGGGATTCTGTGACTGCTCTGACCACTGAGATTGGCCTTGACTTCTGAGAAGTAAATGCCTAAAAGGAATTTAGCAATTCCAAGGAATGATTTGTGAGGGAAACCACTTGTGACTGACCTGTCTGTAGAGGTGGACTCCCCTATGCTAACTTCCTGGGTCCTGTCTGTGAGCCACTTGGCTATCCATTGGCTGAAATACTAGTTTGTACCTAACCTCTTGAGTTTGTCAACAATGCCTGATGGAGGTATAATGTCACATGCTTTGCCAGACTGTGGTAGGCAATGTGAACAATTTTTCCCTCATCCATTGCTTTGGTTACCTTCTCAAATAGGTCCACCAGGCTGGGTAGGCATGATCTGCCCTTAATAAAACCAAACTGGGTTTGGTCCAGGATATGGAGTTGTACTACATCTCTACTGATCATTTCCATGATAATTCTTTTCATGGCTTTACATATAAGATTAGTGAGACTTATGGGTGTGTAGTTTCCAGGGTCTGTAGATGGACCAACTTTGTGCAGAGGGATGACTGCTGCTGTTCTTCATTCATGAGGCATGAAACCTGTTTGGAAGCTACAGTGAAATAGTAATTCCAGAAGCCCTGAAATGTTATGTTTTACGTTATTTAAAAGGCATGCTTGTATATTGTTTGGGCCCACTGATGAGGCAGTGTACTTGGTCATAGAGACAGCATTAAGGACCTGTTCCCTAGTGATAGTAGGGGTACTTATATTTCATGGTATTTCCTAAGAGAAGGTTGAAGGGGAGAAGCAGGTAAAGTTGGGGCTCAATTTATCAGCAGGAGGTTTACTATATCTTCTGCCTCATTGTAGGTGGTTCCATTTACAATGAGATGTGGACACAATTGTGTCTTTCCTTTGAGGTTGCAGACATACCTAAAGTATGCTTTGTGGTTGTCCTTGGCCTGGGAGCCCAAACTTAACTCAAGTTTGGCTTTGATAGACTTCATTTGTCCTCTGATTTTTTGTTTACTTTGATGAGAGTGCTTTTATCCTGCTGTCTGCTGTACTTCCTAAGTTTTGCCATTAGTTTCTTCCTTCCGTTATACAGCCTACTGATTCTGTGATTCCACCAGGGTGACTTGATTTTCAGTTAGTTCTGTACTTTTCTCTGGTGGGTACGGCTGCCTCTCTGCTATTAAGATGTTCATACAGGCTTTCTTCTAACACTTCTGCATAGGCTGCAGTGGTCTCAGTGTTTATGGGGGCTTGAGATATGGCCAGTTTATCAACATATAGCTGGACGTTAGCCTTAGAGTATTTCATGCATATTACATGTCCAGCTGGGGGTCCATGTTTCATTTTTACTTCAAAGGTGTAGCTCCAAATACTTGTCCCCACTCAGTTTGGATTTCTCAAAAGGAAATCATGCCTGTTAAACCTGGTAGACTTCTTTAAGACATTCACAAAGGCCCTGGATGAGAGATAAGCAGTGCATACAGCCTACCTGGACTTAGCCAAGCCATTGGGCACTATCCCCCACTCAGACATCATTGACAAACTTACCCAACTAGGCATCAAC
The DNA here is from genome assembly GCF_019279795.1 of Protopterus annectens. NCBI lineage: Eukaryota > Metazoa > Chordata > Ceratodontiformes > Protopteridae > Protopterus > Protopterus annectens. The sequence goes on from NC_056749.1 coordinate 548,840,326, forward strand.
CATTATATCATTGGATGGGTCACTAACTGGCTCACTGATAAAACTCATATAGTCAAAATAGAGGAATCCACCTCTAACAGCAGACCTGTAACCAATGGTGTTTCACAGGGTTCAATCCTGGGACCTGTACTGTTTGGAACCTATTTCTCTGAATTACAAGCAAAAACAAAAGGTCTGTGGCTGACAAAGTTTGCTGATAACTGCAAAGTGGGAGAGGTCACAGAATTTCCAAATGATGTCAACATCCTACAAGACGGTCTTACACAAACAAATGATTGGTGCCAAAGTCACAGCCTTAAACTCAATGGAAGAAATATGTATTATCATTCATTTCTGTAAAGGCGATGCTGATAACTACCACACCAATAGCAACACCTTAAGTACCCAGTCAGTGGTGAGAGACCTGGATGCACAGGTTGACAGCCAGCTTACCTTTGACCACCATGTCTCCACAGTGGTAAGAAAGGCATTCTATCTTGCTCATGTCAAAGTTAAGGGCAAAGTCTCCAGAAAAAAAAAGAAGTTATAACCTTCCTGTAATCTTCCCTCATCAGACCAAAAAGTGAATACAACGCCCCTTTGGTATGTACCTTTCCAAGCACCTGCAACAACTGGAGAGACCACAAAGGTTCCTCATAAGGAAAATTCAAGTTCTTCAGCATCTGTCCTATGGGGATAATCTAAAATCACTGTCACTTTATTCTGTTTCATACAGACCACTCAGAGGTGATCTCTGCCTTGCATACAATTCAATCTCTGACCCTGCTTTACTGGAAATATTGCATATCCTTAAGTCAAATAGTACTCAAGTTACTCACTCTGAAAATCTTAACCTGGTATGTGACATTTATGAACCCTGCTGGAGGGACAGGTTTATCTCCCAGAGGTTACCACACATTTGGAATGGACTCCCACTTCATCTCAATGGCCCTCTTCAAACACAATCTGGATGATTGGATGGCTGACTAAATTCAACCTGGGGGTTCGACCTGTGTCCATCTTGGACAGGAGCAATAGGTGCTGATTATTGAAATAAGGGTAAGAACTTGGATAGGATTGTAAGGGCCCTATGGCCATTAGCCTAGTAACTTCCTGTGATCCTATGATCCCACAGGCTGATGTAAAATGCACTACCTAACATCCACACACACCAAATTGGCTGCAGTGACACTAGTGCACACATACACACCAAGTTGGCTGCAGTGAGAATAGAACCTCCTACCCTTCTAAGTTTAGAGACTACAGAACTTTAAATGTATAGCATGTGCCACTGCTCACGTCTCTCATAACACAGTACTTAATGCATGCCCCATGGCTCAAGTCTGATACTAACATGGCTTTAGGTGATCATATGGTAGATGACATCAGTAGGCCTTGTGGAGTACAAGAGTTGGAAGGTCTGCATCACCTGCAAGTCCACAACAATGAAAAACCATGCCAGTTTAGGTTTCACACTTGTTCTGTAGGAAGATGCACAAACACACATACACAGCAAGTAGGCTGGAGTGAGATTAGAACCCCTACCTATCTAGTTTTACACACTACAGATAATAGTACTTAACGCACACACCAGGACTCAAGTCTGATATTAACTTGGCTTTAGGTAATCTTATGGTATACACCATCAGCAGGTCTTGTGGAAGACAGGCGTTTGGAGGCCTGCATCAACTGCAAGGGCCAAAAGTGCAAACCAATGGCAGTTTGGAAGTCAGTGTGGGATTCACACTTGTTCTTTGGGGAGATAAATACACACAGATATACACAGCAAGTGGGCTGGAGTGAAGTTAGAACCCTTACCTATCTAGTTTTACACACAAAGTTCACAGTACTTAACACACATGCCACAACTCAAATTTGACATTAACATGGCTTTAAGTAATCTTATGGTAGATGACATCAGCAGGTCTTGTGGAGAACAAGAGTTCAGAGGCCTGCAATGACTGCAAGGCCCAAAAATTAAAATCTAATGGCAGTTTGGAAGTCAGTGTGGGATTCACACTTTTTCTTTGGGGAGATACACACACACACACACACACACACACACACACACACACACACACACACACACACACACACACACACACACACACACACACACACACACACACACATATCTATATCTATATATATATATATATATATATATATATATATATATATATATATACAGATATATATATACATACACACACACACACACACACACACACACACACACACACACACACACACACACACACTAAGTGGACTGGAGTGAGATTAGAACCCCTACTTATCTAGTCTTATACACTACAGATGACAGTACTTAATACACATGCCACAGCTTGTCTGCTTTGTAAATGACTGCAAGTAAACTAATCCTGGAGGACATAAACAAGCCTTGTGGTGAACAGCTTAGGAGGCCTGAAGAGTCACATTGCTTCTTACTGTCATCTGCAGCTAGTAGCCTAGCAGTCAAAAAACTTTTTTTTAGCATAACTGTGACAACAGTACCCATTTTGGGCATATGTGTTTGTATCTGCATGGACAAGTCTGTGGTAAAACTCAATTAGCCTGGTCATTGAGTGAGCACACAACATAATACATGACACAACTTTTTCAATTGTTGATGTATGTGTGTGAAAGCCAGAAGACACAGGGAGCTGTAGTGAATGTGGGTGTTGTTGCTGCATATATACAAACATATGACTTCACAATATATGTGCATATTCATATACTGTGCCATATATTTTCAAGGTTTCCACATGCTGTCTTAGGGAGCCATGGTATGACTCACCACTCTCCAGATTTTGGCAGCAAGCATACAGGTGTGATTCATACTTATGTGTGTTTCACACTAAATTGTGGTTTGCTGTCAAATGTGGTATCATTTACACATGATGTGAGAGAAGACTGCTAGAAATCAGATGTCCCAATAGTCCT